>NC_081344.1:66299367-66396026 GCF_029784015.1 Lycium ferocissimum
GCGGCTTTATCAGTGCCAATATTGTGAACAGTAGCAACTGTAGTATGCTCATGTAGTAGAATGAAAGCTGCAAGAGCAAAGACAAAATTGCAACTTCTGCCCATAACTATGACAAGCAGGTTTTTCTTTTTTCCTTGTTGAGCTAAAGCAATAATTGATAATGCAAAGCAATGATCTTAGAAGATCTATTTAATGATACCAAATTCGCTGTGTACTATCGTTTGTCAGTCATTTGAGTGTCTTTTAGCTAATGTAATTGTCAATTTTGAGTATAACAAGTTGTATTGTGACCACAGGTCAGTGTCTCTATTTTTCCTCTGTGGGGCATGGGGGGTGACCGGGTGAAGAGTGAACTGAAATAGACATAAATTGGGACGGGGAATAACTTCCTGTGATTATAATACAAAGAAATGTAAATGTTCAAACTCCTCGAATGGCCTGTTCTAAGTTCAACAAATTGCTGCTTGATTTTCAACTTTTCACACACAAAAATTATGTGGCTGACAACCTCAGTGACCACACACGTGTCAATCAACCAGTGGTCAGTACAGGCCACGTGTATGGCAGAATCTGGAACTGATAATGTTTTAAACATAATGCAAAATACAAAGATCTTTATAATACAAAGAAATGAAATGTTCAAACTCCTCGAATGGCCTGTTCTAAGTTCAACAAATTGCTGCTTGATTTTCAACTTTTCACACACAAAAATTATGTGGCTGAAATCCTCAGTGACCACACACGTGTCAATCAACCAGTGGTCAGTACAGGCCACGTGTATGGCAGAATCTGGAACTGATAATGTTTTAAACATAATGCAAAATACAAAGATCTTTACTTGGAAGTCCTTTCTTTCTCGTCACATGTCACATTTATATTACGCGCTTTGCACATCTGTTTTCCACACTCAAGAAAAATAAACTAGATGTGGTTGATGTTTTCCGAATTATCCTCAAATCTCTCTTACATAAATACTCTTTTTTAAAATGTAAGATAGTCTCCGTATGTTAGTGGTGAAATTGAATACTTGAAATTTAATAGAACGTCTGTTTTCATCTTGAGAAATAACTGAACGGCGAACATTTTTACCATAAGAGATTGCCCCTTTATTTATTTCACAATCTGGATTTTATCGATTAGTAATAATATTGTCGGTAATTTGAATGTGATATTATAGATTGAAATTTATTATGAATGCCCAATTTTATCAATTCTAATAAACTCATCAAATTTTGAATTTGATTAATATAGGACTTGGGAGTCAAAAAAATATCGCAAGTACATTTATTTTTCATTCATTTAAGCCCGT
The DNA here is from genome assembly GCF_029784015.1 of Lycium ferocissimum. Lineage (NCBI taxonomy): Eukaryota > Viridiplantae > Streptophyta > Magnoliopsida > Solanales > Solanaceae > Lycium > Lycium ferocissimum. The sequence goes on from NC_081344.1 coordinate 66,300,677, forward strand.
CTCAATCCAATAATGTACACACCAAGCAAATTTGTATACAAGCAAAAACTTAGGGTGCAAGATGAACACTTCATACCATGATGATCAATTATCTATAGTGTTGATCTTTTAGCATAACGTCATGAGATGGTTCCCTTCTGTTGAAAATATAATTTAGAACTGTTTTTAAGATTAAAGAACTTCAAGCAAATTCAGGGCCTGCAAAATTATAAAATCACTTAGTCATTCTTGTTTAGTTCAATTATATGAATCTTGTGTCATTCCCCTATAGTATACAAAATGCATTTCTGATTTTTCAAATTAGTCTTCTGCTTCTGAGCTAGTTACCACTATGTTTCCGCCAGTTCAATTGATCGCTTGCTTGCGACTTTTTTGCTTGCTACTTTTTGATGTGCAGAATATTTTATTCTTTGTGCTTAGCTGATTTAACATGTTTAGAAGGTACCAACTTTCCATACTGGCCCTCCTTTTCTCTCTTTCCTATTTGCAACTACTACGCCTCAATCCCAAGCAAGGGGTGTCAGTTATATGAATCTTCAATGTCCATGTCGCTCTACTAGTCATTTCGGTCCAATATTATAAGTCAAATTAAAAATAACAATAAGAAACCACTAGAGTTTCTCTGCAGTTTCTATTGGGTACAAATATCTGAAGAGCAGAAGACTACTAGAAAGCAATGGACCTAGTTATGCCTCCCGAGGACCCTCCTTCACATGTTTAAAAGATAACAAAATATATATCCCCGGATGTTCTCAAGAACGTAAATCTGAATTACTCTGATGTATTGACAATCATAATACGAGAATTCTCCCAAAAGAAATCGAAATATCTTTTAACAGTTAACGAAAACAATACGTATGCAAGGATCATGATATCATAATCAGCAGTGAGGCCCTGAATTCCGCTAAGGGTGTTCAAGATTTAATATATATGTACAAAAAGTAATACTTAACTTACATTCTAGTATAATGTTTCGACGAAGGATGTTCAATCGACTAAGCTTATGTGGCTCTACAACTGGTCCCAATATTTAAGCAACTCAATTAAAGGACATTCCTCTTTCAGCTGAAGTATATGCTGTTGTAACCGAAGTGTGGAAACACTTTTGGAGAGAGTGTAGCCTATTTTTGCACTCTTCTGATTTAATATAGTTCCGTGAACTCAAATCATCAGCACCTCTATACAAATGCAATCAAGTTTTGAGTTGCAACATAGAAGCTTTATGACATCCCCTAAAGGAGGTCTACAAAACATTTATTTAGGGCCCATTTGGCCATGGATAATTTTCACTCTTTTACAGAATCTTATTCCAGAATGATGTTTGGACATAGAAACAATTTTCCGGAATTCAACTTCAAGTTGAATACAGGAATTTGAAAAATTCCAAATACTTGTTTTCACATTTTTCACTTCAAATCACTCACAAAAATTCAACATTTTTTCAAGTTTTATTCATGTCCAAATACAACTACAATTTCCAAATACCATTTTTGAACTTTTCCCCAAATACTACTTTTTTCAAATTTCACATTTTTTTAGATGCCCTCTTACTTTTGATAACTATAAGCTTCATGCCCATACTATTTGAGTTCAGAGGCATGAGCGTCTTGTATGACTTGGCTGTTGGACCATCTTTAAACTTTAATGTATCTTTTACAACTGGTAAATAAGAAACTTAAATTCTAAACAAGGCCTAGAATTCTCTAAGTTGTAAAAACTAATTAGGAAATTGATATGGAGTTTCAATCAAATGGAATCTTTTATAATGGTCTTTAGTGCATTATGAACTTGAGGTTTCCTTCGAATTGGAGTAAATATTACCTGAAAGTGCTAAAGTTTTTCCTTTGACATAGAACCTGAAAATCGTGATAAATGTTTTGAGAAGAGAACCTATCAAGAAGAGGAATAAAATAAACGTTCGAAAAAGAATCAAAGGAAGAATTTATAAAGTCTCTCTTTCCTACATTTTGAGTTATTGCAAAACAAAACTTCTTTTTCTGTAGATACGGTGATATACTAAAACTTAGTCTGATAACTGGAAATATTGTCTCTTTCCAAAAAATTCAAGTCTATGGGGAACGTGGTGGATAACGGGCTTGCAACTTCCCCTGATGGTGCAATGTACCAATATGTTTATCCTTTTTCTCCATCTAAAGGGATTTTGGAAATTATATAAGGTGCCTTACTTCAACGGTATTAATTAAGGCTAAGATGAAACCTTGGAAAAGAATTCCCATTTACTATGTTCCTCAGGCACAAGGTTTAATGGAAATATTGAATCGAGACTGGATCGACTTTTATGTTTGGACTCTCAACAGGAGTTGTCTGTTTAGGTTGCTTCAGGACGAAGAATATTCGGAAGTGTTGAATGATCATAAATCCTTGTGTCTATGTGCCAAAACCTAGGCATGATCAATAAAATAAAATAAAACTAGGCATGATCAATCAAAGCAAGCTTGGCAAGATCGTTTTCAAGCATGTATGTGCGGGGTTTGGGAAAGAAAGAAGACTAAAAGGTCTATTGTCGCAGCGCTTCGCAGACCAAAAGGTTATTGCACGCGCACTCCTCGTATTTCAGAAGAGCGCTATTTCCAACTCTTTCAAGCCCAACCAATTTTACTCAAATACGCCAAGACCCTCCTTCAAGGCATGATCAATCGTTCCACAAAATTTTCTATAAAAAACAAGATGGCTTGATAATGCCGAATTTGTCATGCTTGTGGAATATAGATGATAGCATTACTTATTCTATAAGGATAAATGAATACAAAAATCTTATCAAGTGTCAGTTTTCCATAGTAATCTATTATGTACAAAAATCTTATCAAGTATTAGTTTTCTATAGCAGTCTACTATGGTCCTACCCTTCTGTTTGCACTTCGAAAGTTCCGCCTTCAATTGTTGCATCTGAGGACCGCTGACGACCGCAAGACGCTTCCGGATACTTGTCCATAATTCCTTCGCTACCTTTCTATGAGAGATAGTCGAGCGGAGCGTAGGTTCTATAGTCCACCAGTCTTCCAAATCCAGCGATCGACTCCTCATCCGGTTTCTTGATTGTTCCATCAACGAAACCGAATTTCTTCCTCGCTCCTAAGGCCGTTCTCATGGATCTAGTCCATTCTTCAGAGTTTTCAGACAACGTTAGTTGGCACAAGCTCTTACCTGAGATAAAGGCGCGTTCTTTTTTAAGTGTCTAATTTGTTGCTGCTTTTTTTATAATTTGGTCAGGCAAGTAGGAAAATGTCTTTTTATGGAGCCCGATTAATTCGGATTCGGGCTCGAAAGTCCCACTTTAAAGGTAAAGCGCTCTCTACTAAATACAACTTTATTCTCAGGGTTTGAACAATGGTGGGATACTTAGGTTTGGGAATTGACAAGGGAATTTGGTTTTATTTTCTTTCAACCAAGGAAAAAGATCAAATTCAAATTTCTTTTCTATCAACTTGTCGTTCAAGTATTTTGCTATTTCTGATGCATTTTCTGTTTTCTTTAGATATTCCATGTGTGAAACGTGGATCTAGAACAACAAAATACATGTATATATGTGTATACGGTAAAAAGCGAGTCAACGCGACCCGAACCAAAATAAATCTGTCCGTTGTCCGGACACGGCTGACCCGAATCAAAATAAGCGTGTCCGTTGGTCCGGATTGTCCTAGCCCAGATGAGCGTGTCCGTTGGTCCGGATAACCAGTTGTGAGGTTACCACGCGTCATAAAACCGTTCCGCCATTTGCGCTGACAACCGTACGGGTGTCAGACCGTACGGATCAGCCTTATCTTTTTTAGGGTTTATTCATAAAGGCTTTTTGTATTGTACTAAGGGCCCATAAGGAAAACCTATAAATAGAGGGCAACCCTCCCCTTTTTGAGGTTAGCTTTTTTCTCATAACATATCATTGTATCCATCTGAAGTAAAAAGCTCTCTTCAAAGTATTTTGGTCCGGATTCGTATTGTTCATCAACAACTGGTCTAATCCATCTTCATCGTTTAGGCATATTTGGCTCATATCATCTAATAATATATTATTTACACACACACATACACACACACACACACACATATATATATAATCATATACATATCCATAGACGTTTCATACCAACTTAAAAGATTAAAGTTCATCCACATATCCTATTTCACCACATATAAATCTAATTGTTACCCGTAATTTGGGGTAAACAATTTGGCGCCCACCGTGGGGCTTAGGATAATAGTGGTGGTTTAATCTTTGCTACTTCTTTTTTCACCTGTTGATTGAAGAATTTGCGGATTTACACAAAAAACGTACGAAATGGCAAGCAGCGGTCACTCCGGTCATGTGAACAACAACGAGATAGTAGCTGAAAACGAGAACAACAGCGGGTTACGAAACCCACCTGCGGATCCAGCCGACCCAAATGCTGTCGACTCGAGAGAAGGCCTCAACCGGCAGAATACCGTTAATCAGGAGAATGCCGCCCTTCCGGCCACCGATCCTTTGAATACTCATAACTCAATTACTTTGTCTCGGGCTCAAGGCCGAAAAACACCGGACACTCCGGATGAGATTAACTTACGTTTAATATTTGAAATGTTGCAGGAACAAGGGACCGCCATAGCCGAACAAGGGATTGCCATAGCTCAGCTTCAGAGCAAGGGTGATAAAGTAGCGCCGGCAAGGCCAAAAGGGGTTACCGAACCAAGGCGGGAGGAAGCACGGATAGTCGAGAGCAACGAATCCGGAGCCGGTTCGTCTACCGAGGTTTTAAAGATGCTCGAGATTTTGGCAAAACGGGTGGATTCAATGGAGAAGAGGGTGGAAACATATAACTCTCGGGTGGACCAGATCCCGGGGGCTCCACCGATTTTGAAAGGGCCGGATTCAAAGAGATATATTCAAAGGCCTTTCCCTCCGAGTGCGGCACCAAAGCTAATCCCGAAGAGGTTCAAGATGCCGGATATTCCGAAATACGATGGTACAACGGACCCACAGGAACACGTGACTTCGTACACTTGTGCCATAAAAGGCAACGATGTCGAAGAAGATGAAATTGAGTCGGTGTTGTTGAAAAAGTTCGGAGAAACACTCTCGAAAGGGGCGTTAACTTGGTATGACCACCTGCCCGAGCATTCTATCACTTCTTTCGAAATGCTCGCAGATGCGTTTATCAAAGCTCATGCCGGAGCCAAAAAGGTGCAGGCCAGAAAGGCGGATATCTTTAGAATCGCTCAAAGAGATGATGAACTACTACGTGAGTTTGTAAACCGCTTCCAAAGGGAACGAATGGAACTGCCCCCGGTTCCGGAGGAATGGGCAGCGCAAGCTTTCACTAAGGGACTCAATCCCCGAAGCTCAACTGACTCATTTAAATTGAAGGAGAACTTGTTGTAGTACGAGGCTGTAACCTGGGCAGAGGTCCATAATAGGTACGAATCTAAGATTCGGGTAGAGGATGATCAGCTCGAACTTCCCCCGGGACCTATAAATATGAGCAAAAACTCTGAGAGATCGAGAAAAAATTATGAACCGGAGACAAGACCATCGAGGGAAAGGTACCGACCATATTCTCAATCAGAAAAGCCTAGCTTCAGGTCGGATAAATCGAGGAGCGGCCCCAATCACTTCTCTAGTAGGGGCGATAAACGAGTTGAGCGCCCGTCAAACAGTCGAGGCCTGTCATTTAGAAGTGACGCCGGCAGTTCGGCTAGCAATAAAGACATACCGAGGATATCGGAGTACAACTTCAACATCAATACCTCGGACCTTGTCTCGGCTATCGGCCGTATCACGGAGGCTAGGTGGCCAAGGCCATTAAGATCCGACCCGGGTCAACGGGACCCGAATGTGATGTGTGAGTATCATGAGACCCATGGGCACAGAACTGAAGATTGTCGTCAATTAAGGGAGGAGGTGGCTCGTTTATTGAAAAATGGCCACCTTCGAGAATTTCTGAGTGAACGAGCCAAAAGCCATTACAAAGAAAGGGAGAGTCACAAACGAGCCGAGCCGGTGGAACCTCAACATGTGATCAATATGATAATAGGGGGAACGGATGCTCCACGAGGACCGGTGATGAAAAGAACAAAGGTCTCAATTGTACGAGAAAAGCGGACCCGGGACTACGTACCCGAGGGCTCCATCTCCTTCAGTAACGAGGATGCAGAAGGCATCATTCAACCGCACAATGATGCATTGGTAATTTCTATCCTTATTTTTAAATCACAGGTTAAACGTATTTTGATTGACCCAGGTAGTTCAGCCAATATTATCCGATGGAGAGTGGTGGAGCAATTGAAGTTACTGGATCAGATTATCCCGGTAGCCCGGGTACTCAGCGGGTTCAATATGGCAAGTGAGACTACGAAGGGCGAAATTTCTTTGCCGGTCAACATTGACGGCACCATACAGCAGACGGTGTTCTACGTCATCGAGGGAGATATGAAGTATAATGCTTTGCTCGGCAGACCATGGATTCATAGCATGAGAGCAGTACCATCGACACTACATCAGTTGCTGAAGTTCCCAACCCCGGAAGGGATAAAAACTATCCGAGGCGAACAACCCGCAAGGGAAATGTTCGCGGTCGAGGAAGCACCCCTCTTTCCAAAGAAACCGGATCAAAGAGATGATGAATCAATCAAAGGCAAGGACACCAAATAGCAATTAAAGAATACGGGTTCGAAAGTGGAGCAGAAGGAAACGGACCCGACTGGTAAAGAGGACGATTTCGGCGTGCCTAGATCGTTTGTATTACCAGATGACTCGGATGCAACCAAATCTACCGTGGAGGAGCTGGAGCAAATCATTTTGTTCGTACATCTACCGGATAGAAAGGTATACCTGGGCACGGGGTTAACCTCGGAGCTCAGGAACAAGTTAATTAAATTTCTTCAAGCTAATTCCGATTGTTTTGCGTGGTCCCATATAGACATGACAGGTGTACCACCAGAAGTAACAACTCATAAGCTCAGCCTCGATAGGAAATTCACCCCGGTGAAGCAGAAAAGGAGACCAATGGCCGAGTCAAAACATGCCTTCGTAAAAGAAGAGGTAACAAAGCTTTTAAAAATAGGCTCTATCCGGGAGGTAAAATACCCGGATTGGCTAGCTAACGTAGTTGTGGTGCCAAAGAAAGGTAATAAATTTAGAATGTGTGTTGATTATAAAGACCTAAACAAAGCATGCCCGAAGGATTCATTTCCCATGCCTCACATTGATCGAATGATTGATGCGACGGCCGGGCATGAGATGTTGAGTTTCCTCGATGCCTATTCCGGGTACAACCAGATCCGGATGAACCCGGAGGACCAAGAGAAAACTTCTTTTATTACCCGGTATGGGACTTATTGTTACAATGTCATGCCATTTGGGTTGAAAAATGCCGGAGCAACTTACCAACGCCTAGTTAACGGAATGTTCGAAGAACAGATAGGGAAAACAATGGAAGTTTATATTGATGACATGCTAGTCAAGTCCCTGGAAACAGAGGACCATTTAAAACATTTGCAGGATACCTTTGATGTACTTCGCAAATACAACATGAAGCTGAACCCGGAGAAGTGTGCCTTCGGTGTCCGATCGGGCAAATTCTTGGGCTTCATGGTGTCGAACCGGGGAATTGAAATCAACCCGGACAAGATCAAAGCCATTGAGGATATTGAAGTGGTGAACAATGTCAAGGCCGTACAGAGGCTCACCGGAAGGATAGCAGCTCTGAGCCGTTTCATTTCGAGGTCTTCGGATAAAAGTCACCATTTCTTCTCATTACTGAGAAAGAAAAATGACTTCGTCTGGACACCGGAATGCCAAAGGGCTTTGCAGGAATTGAAGAGGTACTTATCGAGCCCGCCCCTGCTACACACACCGAAGGCAGACGAACAACTATTTCTATACCTTGCCGTATCCGAGGTAGCGGTAAGCGGTGTTTTGGTCCGAGAAGAAGCAGGTACACAATTTCCAATCTATTATGTGAGTAGGACCTTAGGAGATGCGGAGACCCGTTATCCGCACCTCGAAAAGTTAGCTTTGGCATTGGTAAGTGCTTCGAGAAAGCTAAAACCTTACTTTCAATGCCATCCCATATGTGTAGTAACTACTTACCCGCTAAAAAATGTCATGCATAAACCGGAGTTATCAGGTAAACTTCCCAAATGGGCCGTAGAGATTAGCGGGTATGATATCGAGTATAAGCCTAGAACAACTATTAAATCTCAAATCTTAGCCGATTTTGTGGCAGACTTTACCCCCGCCATGATTCCCGAGGTAGAGAAAGAGCTTTTGTTAACCTCGGGAAAGGCTTCGGGTATCTGGTCTCTACATACAGACGGGGCATCGAACCTGAAAGGTTCCGGGTTGGGCATTGTTCTTAAGGCCCCTGCCGGTGACGTCATTAGACAATCGATCAGAACTATAAAATTGACTAACAATGAAGCCGAGTATGAGGCTATGATTGCAGGTTTGGAATTGGCTCGGAGTCTAGGAGCCGAAGTAATCGAAGCAAAATGCGACTCTCTCTTGGTCGTGAACTAGGTGAATGGCGTCTTCGAGGTCAAGGATGAGCGAATGCAAAGATACTTAGAGAAAACTCAGGTGATATTACACCGGTTCAAAGAATGGACCATGCAACATGTACCCAGGGAGCAGAACAACGAAGCCGATGCATTGGCCAATTTGGGCTCTTCGGTCGAAGCAGAGGAATTCAACCCCGGTACCGTAGTCCAATTGATGAACTCGGCGGTAGAAAACGGGCAGGCCGAGATAAACACAATGGGTCTAACTTGGGATTGGCGCAACAGATACATCGACTACTTGCAAGATGGGAAGCTCCCGAGCGACCCAAAAGAATCACGATCACTCCGGACCAAAGCAGCTCGGTTCTGCTTGATAGACGGCCAATTGTATCGCCGGTCTTTCTTCGGACCTCTTGCCAAATGTTTGGGTCCCGGAGAAACAGATTATGTGATGAGAGAAATCCACGAGGGTACCTGCGGTAATCACTCTGGAGCGGAAGCCTTGGTTCGAAAAATCATCAGAGCAGGTTATTACTGGAACCAAATCGAGGAAGATGCAAAAAATTTCATCCGAAAATGCGATGGTTGCCAAAGGCACGCACCAATGATTCATCAACCCGAAGAGTTGTTGCACCTGGTGCTATCTCCGTGGCCGTTTATGAAATGGGGAATGGATATAGTCGGTCCCCTACCATGGGCCCCAGGTAAGGCTCGTTTCATTTTGTTTATGACTGACTACTTCTCGAAATGGGTTGAAGCGCAGGCTTTTGAAAAGATTAGAGAAAAGGAGGTTATTGACTTCATATGGGACCATATCATTTGCCGTTTTGGCATCCCTGCCGAAATAACCTGTGATAATGGCCCTCAGTTCATTGGCAACAAGGTCAATAACTTCCTCGAGGGGTTGAAGATCAAGAAGATTGTGTCTACTCCGTATCACCCAAGTGCAAATGGACAGGCGGAATCCACGAACAAAACCATAATTCAAAATCTGAGGAAATGACTTGAAACGTCAAAACACAAATGGAGGGAAGTGCTGCCGGAGGTATTATGGGCTTACAGAACAACGTCAAAATCAAGCACCGGAGAGACACCATTTTCGTTAGTCTACGGGGCCGAAGCTCTAATCCCCGTAGAAGTTGGCGAGCCGAGCCTTCGGTTCCAATACGCCACCGATGGCTCAAACGGGGAAGCTATGGCCGTAAAACTTGACCTAACGGACGAACTACGCGAAAATGCGCTGGTCCGTTTAGCGGCTCAAAAACAACGAATGGAAAGATACTACAACCGGAGGGCCAATCTTCGACATTTTCAAGTTGGGGACTTGGTACTTCGAAAAGTTACCTTGAATACCAAGAACCCCGATGATGGGAAATTGGGTCCGAATTGGGAAGGACCATACAAGATAACCGGAGTAACGGGCAAAGGGTCGTACCAACTGGAAACCATAGATGGGCAACAGCTGCGCAACAACTGGAACGTGGCTCATTTGAAGAAGTACTACTGCTAAGAATTAATATCGGGACAGATCCCGAGGGATTAGATTTAGGTCTGAAGACACGTGTTGCACTCTTTTCCTTAGTTCGGTTTTGTCCCAAAGTGGGTTTTCCGACAAGGTTTTTAACGAGGCAACAAGTACAACGTGTTACTTTATGAAAACAGGGCAGAGTGTCCGAAAGCCGAAGGCCTATCATTCACTGGGGACTAGATAGTGTTTTCCCGTTCATACTTCACGGATAAACACTAGGGGACTATCATACCCACATCGAGGCTAGAAAAAGAGTTCAGCTCACCGAAGCAAATGAAGAAACGAAGAAACAAAGTCTACTTCGAAATGGTCTTCGAAATTTGTGCTTCCTATTTCTGTGTAAACCCGAACCTTCTATATTAGGCTTCAATGTAAGGACCAAACGATCAAACGAATCGTGTCCGGCTAGTATTTGCTACGGCAAGAACAGAAGGAGTCGGATGAAATCCTTAAATTGTGTATAGACACTTGCAATATGAAGAAACGTTATGAAAAAATACGTCTTGAATATGTCTTTTCATTAGCTACCCTATACCGGGGACTATTGTCGAAATTCAGCATAGGCAAAGAGGTCACATTGAACCGAGCCCAAAATCTTTTAACACCCTCGAATGGGGACTGCCGTCATAAGATTGACAAAAGGGCAGGGATTCAGGTGTCCGAACCTAATCTACAAACGGTCGGAAAAGGTTCAAATAATTGAAAGACCTCGACCCAAAATGCCCAAGGTGATTCGGAGACGTCTGAATTCACAAAGCATAAATAAGCCCCGCGGGCGAATCATTCGATAAAATCCTCGGTTAAAAACAAACCGAATGAAATAAAGCCAAATAACCAATGAGTTAAGATAGGCTCGATTTTAAAAAAAAAAAAAACCTTTAAGGCAAGTATCGAAAAATATACTCGGATGAAGAAAACAACGGCCAAAAAGGAAATATGCATTTCATATATAAACCAAAGCTTTACACTTAGATTTTTACATGATCAAAAACAAAAACAAAATGAAGGCCCGTACAGGCCCCAGTCTACCCAGTATGATTGGAGCCGGAATCCTCAGAAACGGTCTTCTCGGAGTCATCGTCGGAGCTGGCATCGAGGGCTTTTTTGGCCTTATCCTCGATAGCTTTGGCTTCAAGTATCCGGGCCCGGATGTCCCCCAAACCCCTTTCTACTTGCTCGAGGGTAACTCGCCGGGATTTCCAACGTTCATACTCGATCGAAAGCGTAGTGTGAGCCTCGGCAGCCTCCATATCTTTGAGAGACTCTTCCAGATCGGCCTCAGCTTTTTTCAGGTTCTCTTCCAATTCGAACTTCGCCTCAAGTAGAGTGATTCGAACCTGGTTGACGGATTCAAGCTCGGTCTGAAGAAGATCATTGGCCGCAGTAGCCTCCTCGAGCTTGCTTTTAAGTTCATCAACGGCCCGAGCCCGAGTCTCGACTTTCTCCTCTAATACCCTCAGCTTCTCTCTCTCGGTGGCTCTCTCGGTTTCGAGCTGGTGAAATTTTTCTGCCGCCTTCTCGGCATCGGCCTTGATCGAGTTAAGCTCACCTCGAAGCTGGGCGATAGTAGCCTCAAATTCGCCGAGCCTCGTAGCAAAATTGGCATTATCTCGGCCAAGGTTTATGTTATCCTGTTCCAGGAGCCGATTCTTTTCAACCGCATCATCAAGTTCAGCCTTTAAACGGAGGTTATCAGCTTTAGCTGCCTCAAGCTCGGATTGAAGGTTCGGAGGAGGGACTGCCCGGCTCAGCTGGTCCTCCTTTTCCTGCAAAAGCAGCTTAAACTTCTCAGTTTCCCGGCTCTGAGCATCAAGCTGACCCTTCAAGTCCTCTACTTCGCGTTGGGCTCGGATGAAGCCTTCATTTACAAGCACAACACTCTGCAAAAGAAAAACAAGTGAAGTTATAAAATTGATTAGCGAAAACGGAGAATCGCACATCAATGCTGTAGAAATGCATAAGAACACTTACCCGATTACCCGCATGCATGCCCTCGTTTATAAGACATTGCCATGGGAGTCCCTCCATCTTTTCCTTGTCTGAATCTGAAATAAGAGGTCTTAGGTAACTTGCAACCCCCACGGGACGCGATAAAAAGCTGCAGTCCTCGGGGACGGTGACCACAACCGACCTAGTCCTCCTCGGTTCTACGCTCGGGGCTGGGAAAATGTCAACAAGTTTTGACCGCGCACCTGTTTCAGTGGACCGGTTGGCAACCCTCGTAGCTCGTGGAATATGAAGATGACCAAAACCCGAGGCTTCGGCCGTGGCAGGAGGAGTACCGGCAAGCATATCATCGAGGTTATCCGGCCTCGATGAAGGAGCAGGAGGAGAAGCCGGAACAGCTCTAGCAGTGTCAGCAGTTGGAAGTACCTCGGTCGCAATGGCTGGGTCGGCACTAGACGACGGGTCGGTTGCCGCGGTAACTTCAACTTCTAGGATCGTTTCAACCCTTTGGGAAGACTCGATTTCCAAGGTTGTTTCGGACCTTCTAGGCCTCTTCACCAAAGGCGTCGCCTCGGGTGAAACATCACCTGAAATGTCAATAAATTCAATTGACCTTAGAGGAATCGCAGCTTGGACATACTCGGTAACCGGTGGAAAAGGAACTTCATCCTCCACACCTGTAGTCGAGGGTGGAATAGTAGTTTCTTCCTCGGGAACAGAGGCGACGAAGGGACCCGCACCAACTCTTCGAAGAATAATGTCGGGCTCGATTCGTCCCTCAGGGTCCGAACATCACTCCTCGACCTTTTCTTTTGCTTCTGCCCCTTGGTCGAGGGTTTTCTTTGCCTTTTTTTGGCTGCGGCAATAAGTCGGGATGATCCCGCCGTATCAAAGTCAGAACCCGGTGTGGCAGGCTCAGCCGTTGGTGCGGTTCGTGGCTCCACAGATCCCTTGGGCAAGCCTGAATATCAAAAGAGTTATAAAAAGAAAAAGCAAAACGGGAGGACGCGATGAGTACCGAATCAAGGGGAAGATTACCATGGTTCTGTGCAACCCACCGGCCACGGGACAGGTCTGCCCATGTCCGATCATCATGAAGGTGTTGGCTAATGATTGCCTCAACCCACTCGGGGAAGTTCCGGACAGCGGTAGGAATCCATGCCTCGGCTAAAATATTGTACAAAGTCAAAAAAAGAAAAGAAAGAGGTAAGATTGAACGCATGCGGAGGAAACACGTTTGAGGAACTTACGTCTATTATTCCACTTTTTCGGAAAGGGCATGTACTCGGCCGGAATGATGTCTGCGGTCCTTACCCGACATAACGTTCCAACCACCCTCGATCTCTATCCTCGTTGAGGTTGGAGAGGATCGGGTTTCGGCCTCGTTTTGCGACCTTTATCACGCCTCCCCGAAAAATCCTCGGACAATACAACCGGATAAAGTGTGCCAACGTGAACTCCCTTTTGGCATTATTTGCCAGTAGACGGAGGCAGGCCACGATCCTCCAGATAATCGGCCCAATTTGGGCTAAGCATACATTGTAGGTCCGGCACATTTCGAGAATAACCGGATCGATTGGGGGTTCGAGCTTGAGTGTGAACGGATATGTATAAACGTATAGAAACCCTTCCTTGTAATCAGCGATAGATTCGTCAGCGCCGGGGGCAAACACTTGAACCGGACGTTTGTCCCATCCGCAGTCGGCTCGAACCCGAGGAAGAAGATCCTCTGTAACACGTCAAAACCCCTATCCGCAATTTGCACTGCCTTCTCAACGGCAAATTCATGGTTATAATTGGGTTTGGCCGGTATTATATCCATGGCAGTTGGTTCCACAAGGGTTTTACCTTTGGGTTTAGAAACAGGCTCGGCACCCGGAGAAGAAACCGAGGGTACGTCCTGGGAAGCAGAGTCGGTGTTGGCTGACATTTTTGTCAATTATGAATTTATGAAGAAGTTGGTATGAAGATTTGAAGGTTTAAAGAAGATTTGAAGATCGAGATGAAGATTTGAAGGCGAAGATGAAGGAATGAGCTTGAAGGTTTGAAGGATTGAAATTTCGGGTTGAAGATATGAAGGTTACGGTTCAGAAAAAGATGAAGATTCGAAGAACAAGCAAGCTGAATTTTAACCAAGGAGTCGAAAATTGGAGAGGTGAAAAACGAAAGTGAAAAGTTAAAATGCTGCTGTAACTCTTATATAGACGATCCACCATGACGGTTACCGAAGGCAACCAATCGAGAAACGACACGTGTTCGTGAATTAATGAGATGTGATTTGAAGCGACGTGGTTGAGGCGGTTTCCAAGGTTGGCCATTCGGAACGTGACACGTGGCTGAAGTCAGAAGGACGTGACGTTACGGTTCCCGCCTATTTTGAAGATAAGAATGAACTTATGAGACCACGGGTTTGAGACTCTTCCACTTCCCGTCACTCCGGTGAAACTCTAATCCGAAAAGTGTGGGGACTATCTGTATACGGTAAAAATCGGGTCAACGCATAGCCAAAGACAGTCCAAATAGGTACGAGCCGATGAGGCCGGAGCCAAAGAAATAAGCGTGTCCGTCCAAATGGGTACGAGCATCAAAAAACAAAGAAAAAGGAAGAATTGTCCGTTGGTCCGGATTGTCTTAGCCCGTCGATCTATGAGCGTGTCCGTTGGGCCTAAAAGTGAAGTGGACGAGCCATCGACAAAGCGTCGAATGGATCGACACTTTGTCGTGTGTCTCAAGTAACTACTGTTCATTTTAATGTGTTTTTGTTAAGAGAAAAAGACGAAAAAGAATAATCGTTGGGTCCGTCGTCGAAGCGTTGATAAGTTGGATTTTCCGGTGATGGCCTAAGTCGAACGGAAAAGTCGTCGAAATCGACGGGAGAACTAAAAGAAAAGACGAAGTCGGGGCGTCGGGCGGAATTGACGGCCCGTCGAGCCGATCGACAGTCCGTCGATTCTGCCACTAGGGGCAGTTTTGCCAATTGCTGATGTACGATTTTTTAGCCTATTTAAAGAACATTTTAGGTTTTTGTCATTATCTGATTTATTCTCCACATTATAACACTTTTTTCATTGGTGGGTGAGCATTGAATACTCCCCTTTTGGAGCTTAGTGAAGATAAAAAGATTCCATTCCCACCATCTTTATTACACTTTGTAAGCTTTATGTCTCCATTATAATAAGGACTCGAGGCGCTAACCCTCGTTTAATGAACTCACTTAGGAATACGATGAGTCCTACTTGGCATATTCAATCGGTTAAACTTGCAACTTTTCTATATTTGGGAAAATCGTGAAGAGAAATACTTTCTAACTATTGAAAAATATTAGGAAGTGCATTAGAGATTAAATGCATACATAACCACCACCCATTAGAAATATATCATATTGATACCCATAGCATAACATCTAATCATAACAGGAACACAACTTTGGTTCTTCCAATCCAAACAATTTCCAAATACTCCAAATAGCGAATACAAACCAAAACCCTTTTTCTACCCTAGTCGGAATAGAACTAAAGACTTTAGAGATAAGTAACATATATAATTAGTATTTATTTCACACCGTGTATTCCACTCATGGGATTCGACCCCAACCTAGTTGGGTTACTATATTTGACACCGACCGCCTTACGCCATAATTTAGGAGTAATTTGAGCGTATCAAATTTTTGCGCCGTTGCCGGGGAATACGGTTTTGAAATTACTGATTGTTGTTTACTTTTCTTTAAAACTTTTTCTATTCCATCACGTCTTGTTTGCTGTTTTTGGTAAATAGGTAAAAATGACAGGAAGACACAATCGAAATCAAGGAAACCAAGGTGGGCTCCAAGTGAACCCACCTACACCAGAAGAGGAGTAAGATGAGAACATATTTGCAGAATTCATTAATGAAGCTGATTATTCTTCTGCTATGGTCCTTCCTAGGACTGGAAATGCTACCTTCAAAATCGATAGCTCTATCTATCAGCTGCTGAAACTTGAAGGTTATTTCCAAAATTCTTCGAAGGATTGTCCACTCCGACATTTGAAAAACTTCCTGCATGTGTGTGCTCAACAATCCCAAGGTGTTGTTTCTACTGATGCACTTCGGTTACGGGTCTTCAAATATTCCTTGGCTGGCCAAGCAAGGGAATGCTATGAAAAGCTTCTCGGCAATTCTATTCACACCTGGAGCGAGCTAGCCAATACATTTTTCAAGAAGTGGTTCCCACCGAGCAAAAAGGCTGAACTTCGAGATAAGATCTTTGAGTTCAAACAGCTTCCGGGCGAACAATTATATTTGGCATGGGAGCGTTTCAAGTACTATCTAGCTCAATATCCAACTCACGGGTTTCCGGATGCTATTCTCACTGAGAAGTTCTACAAGGGGTTAGATACAATGAATCGATTATCACAATACGCACTTGGGGGATGCTTCAAGGACAAGTCATTTGTTAACATCACCCGGTTGCTCGATAAGCTCACTAACCACAATCAAGCTTGGCACTCAAATGATAGTGAAATTTTGTCATATGGTAGTCCCTCTGTTGCCGCGGTGGCCAAAGAAAATCATGAGCGAGATCATGCTTTTGTTCAATTGCAAACCACCGTGGATTTGCTGTCAAAGAGGCTTGCTATCATCATACATCAACATATATATACATACATATGTCCATATATAGCCGCGGAACGTGCGACACGATCCATTTATCCACAAATCCCGCGTCCAGGCATCCCGTGTCCGGGATGGTATAATCATATCAGATACCAACTGATCAGGTGGTTATGCGTCTATAGCGCTCTGGCCCTTTTCCCCTTTATCCCCTGTATTCATGCTCACATATCCATGTACATCATAGAAATATAATCAATTAGCAAATGATCATGCGTCTATAGCGCCTTCCCCTTCCCCATATCTCATATATATACATATATGTACTCATATGTCCCTTTACCTATATATGTATATATATATATATATATATATATATATATATACACATATCCTGTACTATAGAAACATATATGAGTATTCTGGCAAGAGTTATAACTTTATCGGAGTGACATAAGGTCGGTAGCCTCCGATTCCATTATGGAGTAGTCTAGATCATCATGTCTCACCTTGAAGGAACTAACATCATAAGGTGAGACTAGCAACAAAGA
Organism: Lycium ferocissimum; assembly: GCF_029784015.1. Classification (NCBI taxonomy): domain Eukaryota; kingdom Viridiplantae; phylum Streptophyta; class Magnoliopsida; order Solanales; family Solanaceae; genus Lycium; species Lycium ferocissimum. The sequence continues at coordinate 66,317,789 of NC_081344.1, forward strand.
ATATCGTCGAGGAATCGTGTAAGAATCATTGGCTTCACAACAATATCATATCACAAGCTTTAGGATCTTGAGAAATGAAATCATCACTATTGTCATCATTATCATAAAACATGTCTATCTCTTTCTCATAAGAACTATCAAGAATCTTTATCTTTCAACATTTTGGAATACAAGGAGATCTTGGAAACATATATAGGAAAACATTCTATAGGAGTCATGCCTTTGAAAGAAAGGGACTAGCCTTACATACCTTGTTTCCTTAGTATACGGATCCCTCGAGTCCTCGTGCACTCTATAAATGATTATCTACATTAAACGAAGTATCCGCATCAACGATGGGTTCATAACTTATAAGAGAACTCATTTAGACATTTTGTCGAACATTTCATGTGTATGAGATTCATGTAGCTTCGTTTTCCCTCAATTCTATACTAGTTCCCTTTCCATCTTCACAACTTACTTAGCAATCCAACAACTTCATATTACAACTTATTTGTGCAAGCCAACCCCAACAACATCACAACCATACCAAGTCTAGAACAATTCATACTCGGCATAGCTAAGAACAAGTTCTAGCACAACTTAAACCTTACTTTCACAATTTCTCCTTCACCCAAGTTATGTAAATGCTAAATAATACTATAAACATGAAGATGGAGTGATAATCTTACCTTCAATCACAAGGATCACTCTAAACTCGAAATTACTCCCACCTCCAAGAATTCTCCAAATTCAACACCACAAGAGGAAGAACAATCTAATGATGATCATGGAATTCTTCATGTTGGAATCACTTGGTTTGCCCTTGATTTTGGTCTTAGATCATAAGAGAACTTGTTGAGAGAGTTTCTAGGTCCAAAAATGGTAAAATAATGAGTTAGGGTCGAATTTGGGCTATTTATAGTGGTCCAGAAAATTCTGGACCGACACAACATGCGGCGAGCTTTGCTAGACGCAAAGCGTGCTTTGCTAAACGCATGTTGTGTCGCAGACCTCGCAAAATCACAAAATTTCACTGTCACACTTTGCTGCGCAACTGCGTGGCCGCAAAGCGCGCTTTGCTGCTCGCATGTTGCGCCACAAAGTGCGCCATAATGTGACATTTTACCAAACTTCCACCGAAACTTAACTCCGATGATCCGACGAGTCTTAAACCTTCCCGAGGCTTACTAAACATGGTTTTTCTCCATTATATACCCAAGGTGGACATATCTATCCTCATGACCTTGAAAAATTTATCCTACCTCCCAAGACTAGGACAACTAGCATTCGGCGAAACTCAACATATGAAAATGCAAGGTGTAACAAAGTCCATCTTTGCACCCGTTCCCTCCTTGATGCTACGAGAGAAAAGAGGCAAATCGCCTAAGTTGGGGGTGGCATATGTGTGAAGTAGAGGCTAAGAGCCTAAAGCTGGGGGTGTGGGAGTTACATAGTCGAGAACTAGATGTGATATGAACTAGAAGTGATATAAAAAATTAAAAAATTAAAAAATTAAAAAAAAATGGCGCTAGAAGGAGGGCCATAGAAAGATTGTAAATTCTAGTAGGAATCAAATCACATCATAGTCATAATTTGAGGAACTAATCATGAATAAAATGGGCGTGCAAAAGAAGTGAAAATGTGTAGTGTCGAGGAGGATGAGTCACTAATTCCCAAATAAGTATCCTACCCGTCCCCAAGCCTACATTACAACCCAAGAACAAGTCCTATAGTGATCACAACTGAACCATCCGAAAGTGTGAAGCATTGAAATTAAAGGCAAGCATATGGTATCTACACTTGTATATCATGAACTTCTTTGTGAGCGTGAGTGCTTTCTATTCTCATTTATCCTTGTCCCGGTTCTTATCTTAAAATTGTGTGTGGGACATTCTCTGATCCAAGTGAGGGCATAGTGGTGAATACTCGCACGCATAAATGCTTCTAATAATGTGATGTCATTGATTGAAGCGTCATAGTCAATTCTAATGGGTTATGATGAAAGAACTTTGTTTTGAAATGAGGAAAGAGGGAGTTAATGTGAAAACGCACATCTTAGTGATGAACAAACACCATTGTAGTTACTTTTACTCTATTTTTAGTTTAGTTGTAGTTTTTATTTTGTAGTTGCTTTGTCTGACTTGCTTGAGGACAAGCAAAGATCCTAAGTTGGGGGTGTTGATGTGCCGCAGATTTGTGGTACATTCGACGCCTTTTTACTATGGATTTTGGGTGTTCTCAAGTAAGTCTGGTTCATTTTAATGTGTTTTTGTTATGTTCTAGGAAGGTGATGGCCCAAAAGCGGAAAAAAAAAAAAAAAAAAAAAGGAAGAATTGCCCAGAAATGAAGATTCGACGGTCCGTCGATCCAACCCTTGGAGCGTCGATAAGTTGGATTTTCCAGTGATGGCCTAAGTTGAAGGGGACAAAGGACGGAGCCATCGACAAAGCGTCGAATGGATCGACGTTTCGTCGTTTGTCTCGTCAAACAAACTTGTCCATCAGAAGAGAGAAAGACGGAATAATAGACAGGGCGTCGAACTGGTCGATGGCACCGTCGAATGGATTGTCAAACTGGAGAACTAAAAGACGAACGAATCGACGGGCCGTCGATTTTGCCACCAGAGGCAGTTTTGCCAATTGCTGATGTGCATTTTTTTTTTAGCCTATTTAAAGAACATTTTAGGTTTTTGTCATTATCAGATTTATTCTCCACAACATAACACTTTTTCCATTGGTGGGTGAGCATTGAATACTCCCCTTTTGGAGCTTAGTGAAGATAAAAAGATTCCATTCCCACCATCTTTATTACACTTTGTAAGCTTTATGTCTCCATTACCGCTTACCCCTTTTGTGACTAATATGTGTGAGTAGTTCCTTTAATCAAAGTTGTGGACCCAAATGATGGGTGTTATGTAATGGGTGTCTAACATATATATATATATATATATATATATATATATATATATATATATATATATAATATGGGTTGTCAAAGTCGATGTATTTTATTATATATATATATATATATATATATATATATATATATATATATATATATACTGCAAACGTATTTTATTATTTCTTATTCATGCACAAACACTTACTTATGCACAAACCCTAGTTTTATTTGGAAAGATGAACTAGGGTTTGGGTTGAAATAATATAACAAGGACTCGGGGCGCTAACCTTCGTTTAATGAACTCACTTAGGAATAAGATGAGTCCTACTTGACATATTTAATCGGTTGTACTTGCAACTTTTCTATATTTGGGAAAATCGTGAAAAGAAATACTTTCTAACTATTGGAAAATATTAGGAAGTGCATTAGAGATTAAGTGCATACATAACCACCACCCATTAGAAATATATCATATTGATACCCATAGCATAACATCTAATCACAACGGGAACACAACTTTGGTTCTTCCAATCCAAACAATTTCCAAATACTCCAAATAGCGAATACAAACCAAAACCCTTTTTCTACCCTAGTCGGAATAGAACTAAAGACTTTAGAGATTAGTAACATATATAATTAGTATTTATTTCACACTGTATTCTCTGTGGGATTCGACCCCAACCTAGTTGGGTTACTATATTTGACACCGACCGCCTTTCGCCATAATTTAGGTGTAATTTGAGCGTATCACCACGCGTCATAAAATCGTTCCGCCATTTGCGCTGACAACCGTACAGGTGTCAGACCGTACGGATCAGCCTTGTCCTTTTTAGGGCTTATTCATAAAGGCTTTTTGAATTGTACTAAGGGCCCATAAGGAAAACTTATAAATAGAGGGCAATCCTCCCCTTTTTTAGGTTAGCTTTTTTCTCATATGATATTATTGTAACCATTTGAAATATCAAGCTCACTTGAAAGTATTTTTGGTCCAGATTCGTGTTGTTCATCAGCAACTGATCTAATCCATTTTCATCGTTTAAGCATATTTGGCCCACATCATTTAAAATATATCATTTATATATATATATATATATATATATATATATATATATATATATATATATATATATATATATATATATATATATATATATATATATAATATACATATCCATGTATATTTCATACCAACTTGAAGGATTAAAGTTCATCCACATATCCTATTTCACCACATACAAATCTAATTGCTACCCGTAATTCGGGGAAAACAATATGAAAATTATATATTTTTTAAACAATTAATGTGCATATACACAATAAGCAGACACTGTTTGAGATATATAACACAAAATAAACAGTTTAAAATGGGAAGCGAAGTCTTAAAACTACCACAGTATCAGACATGAACTTACTAACAAATTAAATCGTGACAATAGTTTGAGTTCACATACTTATAACCTGTTTGGCAAAGCTTCTAAAATCAGTTTATTTTGAAAATTATTTTTTCAAAAAGTATCTTGGTAAACAAAAACAGTTTGTATTTGATAAATCAATTTTAAAAAAAATAAACACTTTTGAACAACATTTAGTGTTTGATCAAGGTTTTAAAAAACACTTCTGTGTATTTTCTCAAATGTGATTTTCAAAAAAGTACTTTTGAAAAAAAATTACTCTTTGTAGTTCTACAAAACAGTTTCTACTACTTACCAGAAACATTTATTTTCTCTCGTAAAACTTAGTCAAATACCTCACTTGTTTAAAATATGTACTTTTTGGAAGAAATAAAAGATCTTTTGACCTCTCAAAAACCAAACAAGCTATTAAATTCTTGTATACATTTTCCTTTTTAAAATATAAAAGATTAAGATCGTGATAAGTTATCACCGACGGATGTGCATGGACAAGATTACGCCCTCGTTCGAGCTTTAGAAATGAGAAATTCTTAAAAGGTAGTGGCCGACTATAATAAGCCTTACATGGTATAAATTTGAATTAGTCAACCAACACCAAATATCAAATAATAATAAATAAATAAAGAGACCGGCAGTACAAGTCTTCTTAATGAAATCCACCCATCTTTCACATTATATGCTGAGTCAGTTCATACAAACCACTCGATTGTCTCCCTTGAAAGAGACTTCACAACATCTTCTTTCATGAGTGGTTAAGGCTCATCAGATATTTTTCTAAGATAAAGCATCTAGTACTATTGACACTTAAAATTAGAAGAAGAAAAAAATAAAGAATTATTTTCTTTTAAAAAAAAAGTACTACTAATACTTCCTTGTTTTTGTTCGTTTACTCTCTTTTTTGTGTCCCGATCGATGTTCGGTATCCACATTGAAGTCTGACCAAAACTGAATTCGCGTCGGGACATCTTAAATTTGGGAATAAAGCGATCCCTAACAAAGACAACTCCGTACCCAACAGGACTCGAACTCGAAATCTCCAGTTAAGAATGAAAAAATATTTAATTATTACGCCCATCACAACTCTTGTTGATTATATAGCTTAAATCTGTTATGTATAATCAGCTCTATATATAATAATTTATATGACACTAATCGTCGATATTATTCAAATATAAATATTACAAAATGATATCAGTTGAACACTCTAACTTTACAAAATGATTATCTAGACACCTCTAAAAATTATGTCACGCTAGTGTCGGGTCTCCACGAGACACAGTGGAGACGAGTTGAGGTGTCTAAATGTGGATTCTCAAAATTTGAGTGGTTAATTGCTAGTTGAGGCCAAGTTAAAGTGTCTATCTATATATTATGCCCAATAAATAAGCCGACACGGCTTGAAAATGATACAATGATAATATTAATTTGGTATATGAAGTAAAGCTGAAAAACCAACATAATATCATCAATTTTAACTCTCACAAACCACATTTGTAAGAATAAACTGCAGACATAAGTTTGTAAACTGATGGGAGAAATAACTATGAATAATTCCCTTTCTTTCATTTTGTGTGTTCTAGTTACTATTTAAAGAGCTAAAGCTTGCTTCATTTGACCAAGATATTTTAAAATAATTTTTAGATATTTTAAATTATTAATATTATCACTAATAGTAAATTTTTATTTAGTTTCAACAGATGTAAATTTTATTTAAAAGAATAGAAGATTTTATCTAAACTTATACCAAAATTAGTTAGTTGGAACCTCGTAACCCAAATCAGGTCACATAAGTTGAAACAGGTATAGTAAGTGTTGCTGACCAACTTCCAAACTTGCTAAAATATCTTAAGGGAAATATCTTATCCCAAAGATATCCAAGTACTTATCAGCATGCATTTACAGCACTTGATATCGAACCCTGTTTTGGAGAACATCAAAAAAATAAAGGAGACGAAAAGAAAGCTACTACTCATTAGTTAGTTTGACCTTCTTAATTACTCCAACATAAATCAAAATGAAAGGAATTATAAAGGAATAGTATATGGTAAGTGTATTGACCAATTCTTCCTGGGAAATGGCTTTGTACGACCACTTACAATTTGAATAGATAATATTTTCAGATCTAGTTTGTTTTATTATATATATTTTTTTGATTTATTATATATAAAAATGAAGATATCATATAAAAAAGACATAAAATTAAAAACGAATTTGTAAAGAACTACAAAATCAATTGAACCACCAACTTCCAAATTAAACATGACCAAAATATCTTTAGTGAAGAAATAATATCTACCCCAAAGATATCCAACTACTTTTCAGCATTTGCATCTCTTGATATGGAACCCCTTTTTGGAGAACTAATATCAAAGAAATATAATACTTGTCAAGGTTTTAACAAGAAGAAGAAGAAGAAATGGATGTGAATGAAATGAGGCCAAACAAAATGATGTGTATTATAATGTATAAAAATATCTTTGAATGTAATCTTGTGATATTAAATACACAATGTGTGATGTTACAAGTAAGAAGTTACTAGCTATAAAATGTGACGTTCTTTTCGAAAAACACTAAAAAAAAGTAAGACACATAAACTAAAACCGACTTTCAAACGTGACAAAATATCTCTAGGGAAATATCTACCCCAGAACACATCTTAATTACCTTTTTTTTTTTTTTTTTATTTCTTGAACACACCTTAAGTACCTTCCAACAATTGCAACACTTGATAGTGAACCCCTTGTTGGAGAACATAAAAAGAAGAAAACAAATTAAAGCAAAAAAATTCAAGGTTTTAACAAGAAGAACAAAGAAATGGAGGTGAGTGGAACTATTAGGCCAAATAGAAGTGATGTGCATGTATCAAAGGAGGAAGAAGCAAAGATGGAGGAAGAAACAAGAGAATACTTTGATGGCATAGCACCAAAGAGACACACTAAACCTCAACGTAGTGAATATTCTTCTACTTATGCTGATGACATTATTACTTCTTCTGATGATGGTACAATTCCTGAACATCTTGAATTCCAACGTCTCGAGAATAATGATCCTCAGGTCTATCTCTTTCTTCCTAACGGTCTGTTTCGGGTTCGTTTAGATCTTATATATTCTAAATTATGTTTCAAGAAAGATCCGATATAGTTTTATAAGGTTGTTTTGGGGGTTCCCTTTTTTTTTTTTTTTTTTTTTTTTTTTCCTCCTTTTACACGTAGTTGTTGATGATCTATATGTCAGTAGAAAACGTCCTGAAAATAATCTTCGTTCAGATCTGATTCTGAGTTATGTTTCAGGAAATATCCGATATAGTTTTATACGGGTTTTTTCTTTTTTTCTTTCCACGTAGTTGTTAATGATCTCTATGTCAGCCGAAAACGTCTTGAAAATGAGAACTTGTAGCGATAGAGAAACTATTTTAAAAAATTTATATATATATACACTATATATTATTGAAGCGAGATGGGATTAAATGGAGCGACATGATGAGTAGTGAAAATTCATATAGCTGACCTTAATTAGCTTGGAATTTAAGTGTAGTTGATATATATTGTAGGTGATGAAGACTAGGAAAGGCTTTACATGAAATTGAACTCATAATTCTACGTTTCCATAACAGATCTGGTTTTCTCTTGATCCATTTGAATCACACCCTTGTTGATCAAATGGCGACGAGATGGCACTTCCGTTTGAGTGTTGAATCATGTGCAGCCTTTTTTTCTCCCGCTGGATCGAAGAGTACCTTTGAACTATGTTCAGGATTCACTGATAAGGAAGATTGGGGGTTTGGGGGGAAGAGGGTTGTTTGGTTTCTATGATATGATGCTAAAGTATAATGGAAGATACATGCTAACAATGGGTAGGAAACAGGAACCATTATGTAGAAGATTTTGAAGATTATAATCTCTCATACTAACATCAATTGAATTGTGATTAAAGGGAGAAATTTGGCAAATTTTGGATAAAAATATTTTTTTCACTCTCTCTGTTATTTTGGATTAGGATACATTCATGTGATATCCACAATTTCGGATTCATTTATCTTTTGGTTTTGGTTTGCAGAAATTGGTTTACAAAGGAAGCAGCCAAATGACACAGGAATTTGTGGAAACAGAGTATTACAAAGATCTTAATGGCATTGACAAACAGCACCACACGGTTTTACTCTACTCTTAGCATTCCTATTACCAACTTTCCCAATTTGAATCGAACCTCTCTATAACAGCATCGTTTGTCTGAATGTTTTTTGGCTGCTATAGTGAATGCTATTATAGAGAACATATATTATAATATAGGTAGACATTTAAATTTGGTCTCTGCTATCAATTGAACACTCCAAGTTACAAAATGATCATCTAGATACCTCCAAATTTATGTCTCATGTCAGCGTCGGGTGTCCAAGAGACACAATGGGGATGAGTTGAGATGTCTAGATGTGCATTCTCAAAGTTGGAGCGTTTAGTTGTCAGTTGAAGTCAGGTTAAGGTGTCTATCTATGTATTATGGCTATAATATAACATGAAAACCGGTTCCAAGGAGAACTCGGTTGTTATAGTGAAATGTTGTTATAGAGGATGGATGTTACGGAGAAGTCTGACTATATTTTTTTAGTCTATGTTGCTGGGGTCCTTCAAAAATGCGACATACGCATGTGAATTCTCCGAAGATAAATGCGATTTTGAAGGATCTGACATGCTATGGCGGTATTTTTAGAGGATCCGAGGGCAACATAACTTTTGGTTAAAAAATAAGGTTTGATTTTTTGTTTCTTGAAAATCCAGACAGGAACAGGATTTATCAAAGTGGAGAATGAAAATGGGAACACTTACAGTATAGGAACTGATTCTGCTACTGATTCATCCCATGTTTATAAGGGGAATCCAGCTACTAATGACTGGATTCCTTCTGCTGTTGATGAGGTATGCCCAAATGAAACTTTTGGTAGAATTTTTTTAAAAGCAAACCTTTTATTGCTAAATAAATTCGGTTTGAAATAAGCAGTAGTAAGACGAGAGAAAGACTTCTAAAAAATCACACAATAAATTATAAGGGTGAATAGGTTAAAATCCTCCTAAATTTTTTTTTCCCCTTAAACTTTTACATATCATTTTGTGAGTTCCATACATAAACTATTGGTGTTTCTGTTACCTCGTGGACTATAACCCTTTAGGTTAAAAACCCCCGATTGGATATGTGGCAAAATATTTGAGATAACTTGCTGCGAGGCGCGTGAGAGATGAAAAAAGTCTTAGAAATGAGCTCGCATGGCACAATGAGTTCATGGGGTTATGTGAACATCCACTATTTGGGGGCGGGGGCAGAAGGGAATTAACCTATCCACTCGATAAACTTTCCACGTGTACTGTCACTTGGAACTCTTCGGAGGAGCTTTTGTAGTGTGATGTTCACGTACCATGTCCTATTCCTCCAAGGGGTATTTTGATCAGAGTTCATAAGCTCAGGGCATCTGTGAACACTCAATAGTTTAAGTATGGAACTCGCAAAACGATAATAATTTAAGGAGATTTTGACCTATTCATTCTAATTATAACTCGATAAAGAAAGTTGGGCCAAACCCCCATACATCTGAGCAAATTAATTCAATTAGTAAACTATAATGACTCTCACTATAGGAAAATTACTTTACAATATCGGAACTTGATTCAGGTGGACCATATTCCTACTGGTTGGAAGTAGAAAATTCACATGGACGATAATAACTATTTTGGGTTTGATACTTGAGTGAAGGACAGGAAAATGGTGTTTTTTTATTCTCTTTGCATGTTGAAATTCTCAAATTTCATATCTAATTGCTTTTCATTTTTGGCGGATCAGGCTAATTTTATCTCAGAGAAACCAAACAGAAGTGAAAGCTGAAATTGAGTCCTGATAAATGCAGCACCTGGACATTGCAGAGCCCTATTTATTTTGTATTTCTGTGAAGCTTTGCTTCTAAGTGTCTCTCTTAGTGTTTGGTTGTATTTGAAGAACATGCAATATAATTCTGTCAAACACTTTTCTAAATCTCTACTCCTATTACCCTTTTCTTGTTATTTCCAGCAAGCTACTTACTAGTTATAAACTGGACATAAGTAAAATTGATCATAAAAGATGGCCAAATCACACCACCAAAGAGGTATCATGGAATGGTTGTAATAACCTAAACCCTTAACCAGAGGTCTCGAGGACGAAAAACATCTTGGTGGGGAGCGCTTTGTTACTCCCTCAGTCAACCAAATCTAATCGATGTCAATTTGAATTAGTTGGGACCAATGGGATTCGGATACCAAATGATGGTTAAACCAAACTAAAGAAGGAAAAAAAAAAAAAGAGAGAGAAAATGATCAGATCAACGACTCGCTTAGCATCGATCAGACAATCACATTCAAGAACTAGTTAACCTTCATCGTGAATCCTTCATTCAATCATTAAATTGATAAACCTGACCAAACTCAAAGTCATACCTAAATTTTACAACAATGGATAGAGTAAATCTTAAAGTTCATTTGTTTCTCTGAGCTAATCAGGGCTAATTTACTGCCGATTGGTAAATGTACATACGAAATCTCGAATTTCTGTACAAATTTGCCAAAGTGTAGGGTATCCTTTGCTCAAGTCTACACCTTGGCGAACATATTTTAGTGTACAACAAGCGCACGGCAGTTCCTTAGGAGTTGCAGCTGAAAGTCCAGGGTTCCTGAACTAATCAAACCCCAGTAATATACAAACTAGCTGCAAAGACAATATCACGCTTGATCACATTAGATGCAGTCTCCATCTTCTTGTACAGTGCAGAGTTACCCATAATTGCTGCAGCATTTCTAAATTCACGACATGTCTCGTCTAGTCTGACAATAGTCCTCACTATTACACCTTCAGGGACATCGGTGAGTTCACAAATCTCAGCAAATGGAGTGCCCTGCAAGAGGGAAGCAGAATTAGAGACACCCCTCATGGGAGAACGTAAAGATTCAAGCAAGTGGTAGGATATTATGATATATAAGTCATACGCAACCACACATGCAAATCCTAGATTTGTGGGTTTGAGAGAGAGAGAACCTTCGCCCATTCGTATACAACTTCAACCAAACCGAACTTAAGATTCTCTTGGGCGTACTCCTGTGGATCAATTGGTAGCTTAAACTGAGCCTGAAGCTCCCCAAGTCTTATTGCAGTTTCGTATAATCTGAAATGCCACAATATTGATATTTTCATTAAGAAAAAAGGTAAAAAAAAAATTTAAAAAAAAGCAGCAGCAGCCCAAAGAATAGGGTTGAAGTTTCAGCTCATGGTAATTAATGAGAATATACCTAAAGAATACATCAGAATCACTAAAAACAGTTGGAAAAAATTAGAATGAAGCTAATCAGAATGAAATCACCATAATCAACAACTAGAGTTACACGAGCCAAATAAAGACAAGTAGAAAACATTGAGAAAGTGCAAGGAGATAACAAGACTTCAGAAGTAAAAAAGAACCAAGTTACCACACATCGTTTAAATAATAACAGCCTTAATAAGCCCAAATCATGACAGACATGTTCCGTGGACGATCTGAAGCTGTGTAAAATTATATCCTATGTTGTCCAATAACTCTTTTACCGAGCAAAACTGGGATATTTTTCAGTCAAAAGATATTCCACTAGTAGTTGTGCATTACAGAGAAAGCAGCAACGAGGTCTTGGACCAGTACATGCTTGATTTGTAAATCTGACCAACCCCCATCTTCTTCAAAAATCCTTTCAATAAAGGAAAAGCAGGACATATACTAATGATATGAGACAACTGGCAGCCTCCTAGAGAAACCGTTTCCCTCCTAAAATTGTACTCACTCCAACAAAGAAGAACCAACTTGATAAGATATGAGCCTTAGGCCTAACTCAACTTCAAAAGCTAACTCATGAGGTTGAGACTTGCCCAAAACCATATAAAGAGACAACAACCCATTTCCATTACATTTCCCGCACACTCAGGACCGGACATCTGAAGCGCGATTAACAAACACTGGGCCCCAACACTGAGTAAACCAAAAATAGGAACAGGCCTGTTCTAATAGCATGATAAAGATAGACCTTCGGCCTAACTCAACCCAAAAGCTAGCTCATGAGGTGAAGATTTCCCAAAACCATATAAAAAGATAACATCCCACTTCCACCATCAATGTGGGACACTAAGAGCCCGTTTGGATTGGCTTATAAGTTGGTCAAACCAGCTTATAAGCCATTTTTAACTTATTTGAGAGTTCGCCAAAAATAGAAAACAACTTAAATTAAGTTAAAAAGTGCTTGAAATAAGCCAAAATCAAGAAGTTGCTCAACACCAACATTTTTTTTTTTGGGGGTTTTTTTGTGTGTGTGTGTGTGGGGGGGGGGGGGGGGGGGGGGGGTGACCGACAACTTTACCCTTTTATCCCTTATATTTTCTGTTAATTCCAATACTACCCTTACTTCTAAAAACCCTTTAAGTACTTTTATCCAAACACGTAACTGCTTATTTATAAAATAACTTTCAGCACTTAAAAGTACTTTAAGCACTTATGCTTAAAAGTCACTTTTTTTTCAGCTAATCCAAACGGGCTCTAAGATTAAGTGCTTAACAGAACTCACTCTCCATCTCTACCTTCACGTCACCCACTTTGTTATATCAAGAAAGAGGTGCCATAGTTCTTTGACCTGTGACCTTGCGATAAGTGTCCCTTTGGATGTGCAATTCCGTGAAACATGTAACACATTTAACTTGCTATATTTTATTCCAATTATAGAGATAAAACCGAGCTAGTAACTAGCAAATTGTCCCGTACAAGTTGCATATGCAATTCTGTGAAACATGAGAACATATTTAACATGATACGTTTTATCCTCAGATAAAACCAAGTTAGTACCCTAAACTTTCCAACAAAGGAGTGGAAAAGAAAAAGGAAAAGTACACCTTATCTGAATTCATATTCCCTGACAACTATTGCATCAATTAATTATGACGAGTTTTCTATCATTAAACCTAATGGATAACAAGAAGAAGTCCTATACTGTCTTTATGTTATTATTTTCAAAAAAAGGAGAAGTCTTATACTGTCTTCTAAGCTCATCCACAAACAGCAAATCTTATCGAAACTCTTCGAAAAATAAACTTATCCAAAACGATCAACAATAATTCAATACATATACCATGGATGAAAAGGAAAAATGATCAACAGGCAGACATAAGCATATCAAACCAAATATTTTTAAAAGAAAAATAACCTCTTTTTAGCCTGAGAAAGCTTTGGCGTGAGAAAAGATTCAGAAGTCTCCTTCTGCTGAAACACAAAGGAAGACATGATCGCCACTGCCTCTTCTGGTTCCAGATCATCTAGTTGATTCTCAAATAAACATTCTGTGCATATCAATTCCTCTCCAGAATTCATTTCGCAAGCAACACGGCCTTTGATTTGAACTACAAGGTCAGCATCTATACAGCCAATTTCTTTTAACACATCTATCTGCAAATAAGAGTAAAAGGGGATGTTTATGATCTCTTCCTTCACAAGAATTAATTGGCACAGAAAGGGAAACCAAGTTCTTATGATACTGTGGCTCCATACCCGACCCTGAAAATCTGGCATCTGCTGAAGTGCCTCATCTGACATTTCAAATTTCAAAGCATTCACTTCCTCTCGGTGCCGCTTTAATTCTCTAGCTAATTTCATGTGCTCGTCCAATTTAATACAACCATGACACTTATTCTGCGCCATTTTTTGCAAGAGATTATTCCATTTGTAGTATGCTTCCACAAGATTCACGTCTTTCAACTTCAGATCTGGCATAGAATCTTCATTAGAGAATGAATTATGGAGAACCTTACATAACCAAAAAAAAAGTCATCATAAACATGGTAGCAACTCCCACTATATATCCAAGACTGGAACCATTCCAAGTCAAATGGAGTACACTTGTTAAGTAAAACTTAATAGTATAACTGTATAAACATTTTTGTTGATGGAAACGGCATTCACTGGAAAGACTTCTTTTCCTGGTTACCAACTATTGTACTACTACAAAACTACCTATGTCGGGTCATGTTGAACCCAAATATCCCAGCATCAGTGAGCATGCAGTACTGATGGTTCAATAATAGCATATGAATGCGATTTTTACATGAAACAGACTCCTGTTTCAGCCAAAGAACAGATGATAGAGAAGAAAAGACAATAATAACTGATGTCGAAGCTAAATTGTTCACTGAATACATTGAGTTCTAATAGATGCATGATGAAAATACTCAATAGCTCTTCATAACTTTATAAACAACTCTATCTTGCATAAGCAGGTCTGACATTGAATACCACCTAAGGCATAGCTCCGTATTGTGTAACTTCCAAATCTCTAATTCATATGTCCAAAACTCAAGTTTCCCGAATTCAACACTGCCTCAGTACTTCTACAGCCTCAAACCATCACCCCTTTATTTTCTCATACAGAAGTCTACGACTATTTCATTGAAGCAAAGCTTTGGATTTTCCTCACCACTTCTAATAAAAGGCAAGATCATTTCACTAATACATCAGCATCACATGAGTGCAAAAACGTACAAAAATATGGATAGATTACCTATATAACTAAGCCCGCTGATTATTCTGTATTCTATCTACATACTGCTCATCAATTGTGCCTTTATTTGGTCGTTTATGTTGATGATATAGTCACCATGAGCAATGATGAAGATGGTAAAATTAAATTAAAGCAACATCTCATTCAGCATTTCCAGTGAAGGACCTATCCAGATTGAAGTATTTCCTAGACACTGAGGTTGTGTAGTCCAAATCAGGAATTGTCATCTCACGACGTAAGTATGCCCTAGACATTCTTGATGAGACAGGTATGACGGGTTGTAGACCGATTGTCACTCCTATGGACCCGAATATCAAACTTTTACCACGACAGTGGAAGCCCCTTAGTGATCCTGAAAGGTATAGACAACTAGTTGGTGAGTTGAACAATCTCGCAGTGACTTGACATATCATTGCCTTTTCTGTGAGAGTTGTAAGTTGGTGTATGGACTCTGCATGTGATAGTCACTGAGATGCAGTTGTTCATATCCTTCATACATAAAATCAACCCCAGGCAAAGGATTGCTTTTTGAGGATCGAGGTCATGAGTAGATTGTTGAAATGATGGGGCAGGGTCACCTTTTGATAGGCAGTTTACGTCTGGATATTGTGTTCTAGTAGGAGGTAATTTTGGCATCTTGGAAAAGCAAGAAACAAAATGCGGTTGCTCGATCTAGTGCGGAAGCTAAATACCGAGTAATGGTTGTGGCAACTTGCTAACTAATTTGGATTGAATAGTTGCTCAGAATTGAAGTTTGGAGAAATTATTCAGATGGAACTTGTGTACGATAATCAAACTGCTTTCATATTGCATCAATCTGGTGTTTCACGAGAGAAAACACATTGAGATCAACTGCCATTTCATCAAACAGACAGTGTTACAAAATTCGTGAAAGTCAAATGATTAGCTTGCAGATATCTTCACCAAGTCTCCCACTAATTCTCGTATCAGCTACATTTGTAACAAGCTTGGTACATAAGATTTATATGCACCAGCTTGAGGGGGAGTGCTGGAATCTCGTAGATATTCTAGAATAATCTAGGATCATGTAAATATAGTATGGCACAAAAAATTTAAGGAAGCGGAATGAATGTCTGCTCATGAAGTGGCTCTGGAGATACTCAGCTGAAGATCAATCACCAAGGAAGAAGGTGATTAAGAAAAAGTATGGAAAAGATGATGCCTGGAAAACAAAAATTGTCAACGCTGTATATGGAGTTAGTGTTTGGAGGACCATCAGAAATCTTTGGACGATTTTCAGCATTAATATCAGATTCAAGGTTGGGAATGAGCAGCAAATTTCCTTTTGGGAAGACAACTGGTTAGGTAATGTTTCCCTCAGGCACCTATATCCAGATGTTTACATCCTGAATCAGCAGCAAAGGGTTAATATTTATGGGGTATGGAACAATCAAGGATGGGATCTCAGTTTCAGAAGACCTTTGAATGATTGGGAGATGGACGGATTCATTGCCTTTCTTAACACTCTTAATCTCTTCAATGGAGTCTCACCAGAGCAAGATAGATTATGGTGGTTGAGAGACAAATTGGGAGTTTTTTTCAGTCAAGACAGCATACCACACGAGGAATCACAACAACTATCTCCAGGTACAACGGCCTTGGAGGCAACTATTGAAGACAAACATACCATACAAGGTGGCATGTTTTGTTTGGTTGGTAGTAAAGAAGGCTTCTTTGACAAAAGACAAGACTGCAAAGAAGGGGAATACACCTTCGCTCTATCTGCCACTTATGATGAAAGTATGCAGAAACAAATAGTCATTCTTTTTTGCATTGTAGGGTGAGTACACAACCATGGGACACATCCCTTGCTAAAATTGGTTTGAGCTGGCCAATGCCAATTCATACACTAGATATGCTATCTAGTTGGAGCAGAAGAAGAGGAACTAAAGCTCAAACAAAGGGATGGAGTATGATTCCAGGCTGCATATGGTGGACTATCTGGAAGGAAAGGAACTCAAGATGTTTCGATAACAAAAGCAACCCTATCCAGAAGATAAAGCTTAATTGTATTCAACTTTTGCATTTTTGGTGTACAGAAAAGTATATAGATGATACATAGACTCTAATACAGTTCCTAGAGTCTCTTTAGTTGCTAGTTAAATTTCTGTAGCATTTTTTAAGCTTCCTTGTAACTATGGCCTTTGAAGGGGAGCCTTGGCGTAACTGGTAAAGTTGCTGCCATGTGACCAGGAGGTCACGGGTTCGAGCCGTGGAAACAGCCTCTTGCAGAAAAGGCTGCGTACAAAAGACCGTTGTGGTCCGGCCCTTCCCCGGACCCCGCGCATAGCGGGAGCTTTAGTGCACCGGGCTGCCCTTGTAACTATGGCCTTCACTGGCCCTTTTGGATATCAATACAGCTTGTTACCATGTCAAAAAAAAAATAGTATAGCTTGATTTACTCCTGTAATTATGTAATTTTTAACTTCTCTTTCCTTTCTTAGAATACGAGAACTTAGCTATTAAAACAATGGCTTGAGGGAACAATCAAATTTATTTTTTTATTTTTTGGAAAATGGTAATTGGTATTCTTCAGCATTATGGAGATGCTGGGGACCTTTAAAAGAAAAACAAAGAAGAAATACTTACAGACTACAGAGATCCTAACAATTCTACCAACTGTTCTGTTTCCTCTATATATTTTTCTTTACACTAAAACTAAAAAGATACAATACAATTCCACTTAACCTTCTGAATGGAATTGGACATATCTTCAAAATTTCTACTATTCCTCTCTTTCCACACTGTCCACCATATGCAGTGTGGGATTATCCTCCACCATGCCTTCTGACTCTTACTTCCCCCTCTTCTAATCCAACAACTTAGCAGATCTGCAGTATGTTCAGGCATGGTCCACTTTGTTTCTGTGAGACTAAGAAAGATGGCTCAAATTTGTGTTGTGAAGCTGCAATGCAAAAATAAATGGTTGTTGGTCTCTTCTGTTTTCCCACATAATGAACACAGATACTACAATCATTCCTTTTTTCTTCAGAACTTCATGTGTCAAGCAAGCCCTCCTAGCAACCAACCATGTAAAGGAACAATCAAATTTTGTTCTCTCTCAATTTCTCTTTCCTTCTCACAGGTATAATCTAAGACCTCATTTACAACTAAAGTTGCATCCATTACTTGTCTCCCTGGATGAGAGCATCTTGATTGCCAGAAATTCAAATGTCAATGCTTATAGATCTATAATCCTCTACTTCAGCTACAACATTTTCGTTGGAATCATTGTAAGAGGGTGCTACAAGACCAGCATTTGCACCATGACCTAAATTAAAATTCTAGCAGAGCTAACCAGATGGCTGCTGCATCGTCTGTTGTGAGATAGAATACTGAATCATTTTTTATCTCTTTTGCTTGGTATATGTGTGAATGATCATTGCACAAAAAAATACATTTTACACTACAAAGTAAAAATAAGTGCAGTGGCAGGAAATAATAGGTTGACCTCTGAGGACACACTTGGACACCCCATTAGAATTAGAGCACGTGCCATTTGGCTGGCACAGTTCCCTAATATTATTCATCAGAAAGACCAAATGCTGAGACTCCCATCCTTATCCTAGCACACTATAACATGCATTTATTTCTTCTGAGAATAAATGAAGCACTGACATGCCTCAACAACATCATTATCAATAGGTGACGATTGAAGAGTTTTCCACGCTTCATCCACTATTTCTGGAGTCAAATGGTGATTTGAGAAAAGCTAATATTAGGAAACTGATGCATTTTAATAACCTTATATAACATTGAGTGATAGCTAGTCAATGGACTTCCATGGATACACCGCTGATATGAGAATAGAATTATTGATGGTAAAGAGAGCAAAAGCAACTGCAGCTGCATGATAATAATATTCACATGCGAGGAAGCAAGTAAAAATCACCATTCAAATAATGCTGACATACCTTTAACCGGATCTAAGGCTGGAGGATACTTATTTCCTTCGGATTTCAGACCCAACAGCTGTTGTATTGCGTTAGAGTAGGCCCCAGCACTAACATCTTCAAGAAGCCCAACTTGGTTGATCTTAATCTTTTTCACACATATATACAAGAAATCCTTGTTATCAACACCTCGAACCTCATAATTCATCCCGGCAGCATTACCGCGGTGAGGCAATTTAATGTTGACAACGCCAGATCCCTTCCTGGAGGTGACTGACGAACAATACTCATCCTCATAACCCCGTCTTGATTTAGGCACTAATATCTGAAATTCAGAATTTTTTTGGTCTTTCCTGTTACTTGCGTCTGACGAGGTTTCTAGGATTGAAGGCAATTCGGGAGTCAGAACTAGAACTATATATTGTCTGTTGTTAGAGGAAGGTGTCTTCACCACAACGCCTAGTAAGTGATCTTGAACCTGCAAGTAGTTAAGGGAAAGAAAAACATTAGCACGTGTTTTGGAGTTGTCATGTGAATCTCTTTAATGGAAATATGAGCTGTAAGTCAAAAATCATATACTTGCAATATCCAAGTAACCTCATGCGACGGGCAAAAGAAGACAGGATTTTGATACTTCTAAGATGAACAATGGATCAGAACACATTGCAAAAGGAATTGGAACACTTTCAGTTTCAAAACCAGTGATCTCAAACTGCAGAATTTTCTATGCTAGGAGGCCCAGTCACATCATCCATATCAACCTCTTCAGCATTTTTTCCCGGTGAAAATTCCTAAAAAATGTTGACCTACTTCATGAAACACTTTGAGCCATATGTTCCTTTGCTGGTTTATTAATACCAAATTTGGTGACATTTAAATATTTACTTGCTAATATCATTGATAATGTCCATGTGTTTCTGCATACTGAAGATTATGATGCGACTCTCCACTGCAGAGGAATAGATCATGGAACTAAAGAACCTTGGCCTTGTAAATCTCCAAATCACACCAGATAGCTCAACTCTATTGTGTCTCAAAAGAAAGATTATTCAAGTATTAGAATGTAACAAGTGCAAATAGAGCAATGGATTCACATATAGAGGCAACTACTTTGGGATCTATGCATAGTCATTATTGTATGCCAGATAGCTGACAATTTTTTGACCTTTAAGACGAAAAGAGGCTACAAGACTACTAGTACAAAGGAAAAGATCAAATTATCAAGGAGCCTTAAACATCATATTTCACTGGCCTAATGCCCATTTCGTGAAAAGAATGTAGAACTTACTGATTGTGATTTTACAACCACAGCTCTCCCAGGAGTAAGGTACTGCTGAGAAGCTTGCGACTGCATTACTGCCTCCGCTATTTGCTGGCTATATCTGTCTGCCTCCGAGTACATGTCAAAGTACTCCTCAATTGCTGGTTCACCCTTTATGCATCTATATCAGACAAATTGTACTTATTTTACTATGCAAATAAATATCACAATTGATTTAAGAGTCATCCAAAGATGGTAGCATTTAGTAACTATAATAGGCTTCATAGAAGCAAGCATTTCATAGACAGGGCAGGCTTTGTAAAAGTCAGCAATTAAAAGCACTACTAGAAAGCATGGTTCTCAAGACCATTGCTGTCTGTGCTTCTCTTGTGTGTGTGTGTGCGCACGCACACACGTCTGTGTGTGCGCGCATGCACGCATGTGTGTGTGTGTATGAGTGTGAGTGTGTGTGAGAGAGAGAGAGGACTTGTTAAACAATACCAGGAAGTACAAAAGAATAAGTTTGAGAAAATCTACACAACATCAATGCACTGAAGCACATGCACACAAACAAGGAAGCACATATAATTGTTTTAAGGCGTGACAAATGCATGTCCAAAATTTAATCTAGAAAGACAATTATGGTAGCAAACTCAGATACCCTAACTGTTTAGCAATGCTTACTCAACAGATTTTGTTGGCTGAGCAAGCTTTCGCATCAAGAGTTGTTGTTGCTCAGGTAGTTTCTTCTGAGCATGAAATTCAGCAAAACTTCTTTTCAGCATGTCCTCAACCTGCAAATTGTAAGATGTGCTTCATCAGGAGAAATCTGCTGGGATGGGCTAGGACTATGCAGTGAGAATTAATTAACATCAATCCGTGAAATGGAACACATCATTAACATGAATCATGTTACTAACATGCACCATTACTTTAAAATTATGAGTTATGAGATCTAATGGCATTACGCCACTGCTCAATAATGTTGTTGAGCAAATCAGCTGTCTTTTGCAAAAAGAAAAAAAAAATTATGTTAGAGGTACATGCGGTACTTTTAGAGTTGTTTCTCTCTGTGAAATGTCTTTAATGTAATCTTTTTTTATTGCGTATTTAAAAGAAAATGAAACAGAAAAAGAAAAGGAAACATTGAATTTCCCCAGGATGCTTGAGACTTTTAGACCTATTGTATTCAATGACCATGATGTTTATCTTCCAAAGCGTCGAACTTAAACAATGTTTTACAGGTGAATGCAGAGACTTGCAAATAATCCAACTCGCTTCTACATATAAGCTCCAGGAGAGAAACAAATGAGAATGGTAATGATGCAGTAGAAGAACAGACTATTTCTATAATCATATAAAACTAAAAAGCAAGGAAAATGAATGGTCAGAAACTGAATTTCGAAGTATATGGACTATTTTGATATCAACCTGTTTTGACTTCTTTCCTAATTAGTCAAAACCATGTACCTTCAGTTCTTCAACCCGAAGTAGATGCAAAATCATGATGTAGGTCAGTCGAAACTGAGATGCAAGCCTAGTTGCAGTACCAACTATTACATTCTTCAAATCACTTTCGTAAGGGATCTCATCTCGGCACATCACCACAACTGTACCATTTTTATCAAGTCCTCTCCTTCCAGCACGCCCAGCCATCTGAGTGTACTCTCCGGGAAGTAGCGGCCTAAATTCCTTCCCATCAAACTTTCTTACAGAATCAAAAACAACCTGCCACAAAATTAATGCAGTTTAAACTTTTTAGCAATAGGATATTTGAATAGAGAGAAAGCTGCTTAACAGATCCTAAAATAAGTAATGCAAATATCGACCGGAAAACCAAAGAAATTCTGCAATCTAAGATGGTACAGCAACCTGCCACAAAATTAATGCAGTTTAAACTTTTTAGCAATAGGATATTTGAATAGAGCGAGAGACGCTTAACAGATCCTAAAATAAGTAATGCAAATATCGACCGGAAAACCAAAGAAATTCTGCAATCTAAGATGGTACTCTGCAATAATATGCCACGTGTCGTCTAGGAATTAGAGAGCATAGGAAGTTTGAACATCAAAGGAAAATACGCAGGTAAAAATTATAAGCCAAGAATGACCAGAATACAGAAAGCAAACCCACCAAATGCTATATAAGGACATTGCCATGTTTGGTACTGAAAATTCAAGATTTCATCAAGAACTATTATTTTTTTACTTTTCTTTTTTTTCTTTTTTCTTTTTTTTTTTTTTTTTTTTTTTTTGAGAAACTGGTAACTTTGTATTCCTCAGCATTAAGGGTATGCTGGGCACCTCCAAAAATTTACACTTTACTTGAGAGAGAAATACTTACAGTAGTCCTAAAAAGTCCCCTAACTGAACTTCCTCTTCTACATATTGTTCTTTACACCAAAAACTTGATGAAGTAATGACGCTGGCCACCTCCAAAAATTTACACTTTACTTGAGAGAGAAATACTTACAGTAGTCCTAAAAAGTCCACTAACTGAACTTCCTCTTCTACATATTGTTCTTTACACCAAAAACTTGATGAAGTAATGACCTTCCATTGGATCTTCTGCAATGAACTTTCTCTGCCCTTAAAAATTCTGTCGTTTCTTTCCTTCCAAATGTTCCATCAGATGCAGGTAGGAACTGTTTTCCACCAAATCTTCTGACTCTTGCTCCCTCCCCTTCTTATCCAACAGCTTAGAAGGTCTGCAGTGTGTTCAGGCATAGTCCAGTTCACCTTAGCCAAGTTAATGAACAATGACAGATTTGTGCAGTAACTTTACAATGAAGAAAAAGGTGATTGTTTGTCTCTAAGGCCTCCTTGCAACATGTGCATCTTGAAGCAATGTTAATTCCTCTTTTCTGTAGTGCTTCCTGAGTCAAACAGGCACTCCAAGCTACCAGCCAGGTGAAACAGTTCACCTTAGTTGGTGCCACACTCTTCCAAATGGATTTCCAAGGTCCTGGTGTCCTCCCTGAAAGTTCAGTCAAACCCTTGTTGTACAATCTATTCACAAAGAACAGTCCATCTTGATTGTGCTTCCATGTCAATTTATCTGGCTCAAAATTAGTTCCTTGAAATCCACCAATTACTGTCAGTAGTTCTGCTACCCATGCTATTTCCCAATCATTTAAAAGTCTTCTGAAAACTAAATTCCAGCATTGGGGAGACCACATCTCCTCTATTCTACTATCTGGATTTGTGCTTATAGAAAATAAGCTAGGAAACAGTAATTGTAATGTCCCCTGTCCACACCAATTTTCCTTCCAGAAAAGAATCTTGTCACCCCTACCCACCTTGTAGTTAACATTTGTCTTCAGAGCCATCCAGAAAGCTCTAACGGTCCTCCATGCCCCCACATCATAGCTATTTGTAACCTCATTTGTACACCATTTCCCATTTTGGCTATACTTATGTTGGATCAACTCTTTCCATAGTGCCTGATCTTCCTGATTATATCTCCATAACCAAAATGGGAAATGGTGTAGTTAACTACAAGGTGGGTAGGGGTGACAAGATTCTTTTATCAGAAAAAAATCAGGAGACCTCTTACCTATAGTAATTTCAGTGGGATCAATTGGTCCCACCATAAGAACTGAACAACTCAAACTGTTCTTGACCTTCTCTCCTCATGCTACCATTTTCTAATATATTAGTAGAATATAGAAGGTAAGTTGGATTCATACTTATAAAATTCAATTTAAAGAGGTTAATCATACTTACCATGTAATATTTCTGTACTAACAACTAATATTTCAATCTGATCATTTGCCACCTACATAAATGGGACAACTGAATTGGATAAAGGGAGCAAGTGATAGGGCTAACCAATATTGTCTTTGATACAAACAATAATCTTAGAGGTTTGGGAGGTACTATAAGAGAAATCAATATTTTACAGGCAAGAATCGTCATCTTGACAAATTCCACCATTGATGTTGTCTAGCTGATGTGCAACGCACATGAGCCTAGGTAATAAGCTACCTTAATGGATGCTCCCCCTAAGAAAATTGAGTTAACAATTTAATATCGTGTGGGTCGAATGGCCGATAGCCCACATATCAGATACTAAACTGATAAGAAATTCTGCAATCTAAGGAATTTCATAATAATATGCCACATGTCATCAAGGAATTAGAGAGCGTAGGAAGTTTGAAAATCTAGGAAAATACGTAGGTAAAAAAATTACGAAGCCTAGAATGACCAGAATACAGAAAACAAACCCACCAAAAGCTATATAAAGATATTGCCATGTTTGGTACTGAAAATTCAAGATTTCATTTCAAGAATGATTTTCTTCAACATAAGGAGCCAACAGCTCATTCCTCCACCAATGTGGGACAGTTGAACTCCGTACCCAGTAAAACAGTCACGTAAAATGGGATGGAGTGAGTATGTTTTATGAAATCTCAAAGTAACAAGATCACTACAAATGATGACTTACCGTCCTGGCTGGAGCATTAACTCCCATTGCAAATGTCTCTGTCGAGAACAGAACCTAAGAAAGAACCAAAGAATTACATGAGCATATTAGGCCTTCAAATGTAAAACTCACCAAAGACAGGAATGTTAATAACAAATGGGTCACAACATGGCTAAAGGAGGTGAAGAAACTTCAGCAGTAGTGGTAAAGGTAGATAACATGAAAATGACTAGCCCAATGCCCAACTTCGTTCCAGGATTTCACCACTTAACTGATAATTCGTTTCATATCAACAATTTTCGCTTTATTTATTTAGTTTATTTTAAATTGAAAAGAACATAACATTAGATCACGAACCATACTTTCAAAATCAATAATCATGGGTCCTTCAAAATTTCTTAATTGGATCCAAAATTATTACTCTTCTCAGATATTAAAAAGTTATTTTAGCATAATTTCCTACTAGGATATACTATCAGTACTAGTATATACTAACATGAACAAATGCTAATTGCTTTATTGTACTTTTTTGATATGAGGTTAAATAATTTTATTAATGGAAGGGAAACCCCTGCATACAAGTAGTATACCAAAAAGCGGAGAAACCTAAACCAAAATATGGTTTGCCACAAAGGTCACCTGTCACCCAATCATCTATACAAACAACGGCCTCATGAGTAAACCAAAAAGAAACTGGTGAGTGCAGATTACTCCTCAAATTTACAAAACTATTCTCGACACTCCTATTCCTCTCCTTCCAAACTAGCCACACAATTGCTAGTGATACTACATCTGGGTTTTCTCCTCCATCATAGGAAAGCCCAGCTACACATTGCCTCCTTTACTGTTCTCAGCATAACCCAATGTACTCCGACCCAGTTCCGGACCTCCCACCACAGGCGCGTAGCTACTTGACAATGTAATAGTAAGTGGTTAACGCAATCAATTAACTTCCAGTAATTTTCATTGAGCCCCTAACTTTATTTTCTATGTATGAGTATCCATTATGTAATGTAGTATATGAGCATGTCTTTATGTGCATTCACAAGTGCTCTAGCATAAAAATTTATGCCCTCTTACATGCTTAATGCAGAATAATATTTGAAATGAAATAATTAAATATGGTGACGTCCTAACAATATGGGCATTTCTGTGGAACAATGTGCCAATTTGGTGCATACGTTTCAACCTTAGACATCCTTTTCCTTAAAAAAGCTGGCATGTCATATTACCTTAACCAAACCTCGGCAAAAAAGCATTTCTACTACTTCCTTGACAATTGGGAGGAGCCCTGCATGATGCACACCAATGCCCCTGTGCAGAAGGCTTTGAATTCTGACAATCTGTAGATTAAATGACCATCAATAAGAGACTGTTATAGAATTAAGCAGGATACCAAGAACCAGATGGTCAACTAGATTAACAAATGCAGCAAATTAGGTAGGACACCTGCGGTAAGTTTCTGTCAGATCCCTTAAGCCGTGAAAATGCTTTATCACAGAATATCCTAATTTCACTTTTCTCAGAGCTACTTGTGAGATCTGTACCAGGGATGTTATCAGCTGATTTGTCACATCGATTCTTCGAAAAACAAAATATAACCACCTGAAATTACAATTTCATGACAAATATTAGGCTTCAACTACAAGACAAGATAAGTCTGCTATCAACCTGCAAACGAAAATGGTACTGTTGAACTTTTTAAAAGAAAAGAGAAAAAGGAACAGCAGACAAGTTATAAAGAGACTAACTACCAACAGCAAAACTCTGCTACATGGTGCTTTCTTCAGAACATGCAAATCGAAATGCTAACTATATTGTAAACAGGCGGTGGGAGGAAGATATAGAAGGAACTATGCATGTTAAAAAAAAAGAATTTTTGTTACATACAGGTAGCAGTGATTTCTTCAAGAGTTTATTAATCAGTGTCAACCACAAAGACGCCTCTGACCTCCTTAACCCCATAACGTTCTGTCCAAGGCCATTGCTTTGCGTTCCCCAACCAGCACCGAAATTCCCGAATTTTTGGGGACCAGAATGCTTGTGCTGCTTCGCCTGAGAAGAGCTATCACGCCTCTGCCCTCGACCCTTATCAGCGGCTGTTGAAGACCGAGGACGCAAGCTGGTGCCACCAGAGGCAGAACTTGCAGTTTTCTTCTTATGTACATCTTTGGCTGCTTTAAATCCATGCGGTAGAAATTCCTCGTTCTCGCACACTTTGTAAAGCTCCCCAGAATAGAAGAGACAATGTTCCAAAGGGACCGGTCTTCTTGTCGTGCTGATAGAAGAGGTTATAAAAGAAAAAGGAAACCAAATCAAGCAAATGCTCTATAGATATAACATAACGACAAAAGCTCCTACTTGTTTCCTGAATCATAATACGCCCCCAGGGATTTCAAGAAACAAAGTCACATAACTTCAAGTTTTGAATTATATTTTAAAGAAAGCATGACTAACCCAGTCACATGAATTGGCTTTTGTTTTGTTCGACCAATCCAGTCTGCAAATTCAATTGTGTTTGGTACCTGCATGAAAAAAATGAAACATCTCTTAAATGCCCTAGCACAAGCTCAAGCATTTGCTTTTCTAAATCATAATTAGAGACCAACAGTGAGGCTAAATGGTAGCAATTAACTCTTTACTGCCAGCAATATGCACAATTTGCGCTGGCAAGTTAGAGAAACCCTGTCTCCACACATCTATCCTTACCGGCTTGGTTATCGATAGGCCATAATCCTACGGACAATGGTAAATGACGACTGGCAAGTCAGGACCCACTGCCAATCCAAGAAATCTGGTTTCCATTGATTTCAATTTGTATGCCATAAGCCTTAATATGATTCCTTACGTTCACTTTTCTCATTTCTCTTTTTCAACTTTTCTCATTTCTCTTTTTCATTTCCTTTTTTCTGGTTTTTATTAGATTAATGTAAGACAATCAACCAAATGAGGTAATTGAAGACTTTTTCTACAAACAAAAGAAGGCACAAGGCCAACCTACCATAATCATGCAATTGGTTCACAAAGCCCTTTCTTCAAAGGAAGGATTGGGTTCCCACTCCAATGGAAAGTAACATATCTTTGACATAGTTGTCTTTTTAATTGAAATGGTTCAAATTTTAACACTGTTGTCTAGAAAGCATGTAGTCCCTTTGTGCTTAAATTGAACTGGGGAAGGATTACTAAAAGCCACCTCAAGTTGAAAAGAGGGCCAGATGTGATATATATAGACAACATATCAAATTCAGCAAGAAAAAAAATTATGATGATGTTGTCCGGGCTACCTTGCGCGCACCTCGACTATTCCACCGGTACCTAATCCCTCCCACCAATATAGGTATTGGGCCCATCAAGGCTTGGGTAGACAGGAAGATATAGACTAGTTTGTTTTGTCACCACTGAGATTTGAAACTGAGACCTCATGGTTCTCCACCCACTTCCCTTGGGTGCAACAAAAATCTTTCCATCAATGACATCAAAAAGAGTTTCTGGAAGAACATCTGGCATCTGCCATCTGACATCAGCTGACTACTTTTGCTTCTATTTTTTTGGTCCCTTTCTAAGAGGAGAGAAGGCTCAACAACCTTAAAACTTTTGGCCAACATACCCATTGTTTACAAGCCACAGAGGTAATCTGATAGTCCAGTACAAATTTAAAGATGTTCCTCTTTGTGGCACCAAAAGGTCTTAACATTTGTCGATGGAATTTGATGAAAGAAGAAATCAGCAGGTTACTACCAGATTTCAGATTTTGCAAAAGTTTCAACCTGATTTCCTATGTTTCCTCTCAGCAGTACATCGTATCAAGCAATTGCTTACTGACCAACAACCAAGCACTCATAACTCATTATCTTCAACTATCCAATGTACCCGAAACTGATCAAGCAGTGTCATGAGAAAGATGTTCTGTGCCCCAAATATGTTTAAAGTGTAACGATTATGACTTTGATGGCCAAAAAAGGTTTTCCAGACAGAAACTATGGGAGGCCTATAATGCATGATACCCTACAACTGTTATTCACATAAAGTATCATCACAGACGCATATTCACATAAAGAATCATCACAGACGCATCCATATGAACTGGTTTACTGCTATCTGTTGACCATCCGAAAACATTATTTTATTTTAGACAATAGTTATCAACCCCAAGAAGGATTACACTGGGTATGTTGTATATGTATATGTATATCAAGCTCACATCAAGCAAATACCAAATGCTACCTTCCCTTAGATAGGCCGAGCGTAAATGGTTTGAAGGGGCAACTACTGTACTTATGAGTGCCCCGCATAGATCAGGTGTATAATTATACTTTGTAAAGTGTGCATATAAAAAGATGCAGGCATAAGGAATTGGTTTCACACATTCCCATAAATATTTCTCCTGTGTCTTTATTTCTCATATGTGATGCTGATTGGACAGGGTTCTCTTCTAATAGATGTTTTTATCTTGGCTATTGTGTTCTAATTGGAGACAATTTAGTATCCTGAAAAGCCAAAAACAAAGTGTGGTTACAAGATCCAGGGCCAAAGTATTGAGCCATCGCAACAGCAACTAGTGAACTCATATGGATCAAACAAATATAGAAGGAATTTAAGTTCAAAGAAACAATTCAGATGGAACTTGAGTGTGAGCTGCACCTCATATTGCATCAAAGAGTTTCAAGAAAGGCTCAAGCACATAAACTGACCATCTCAGAAAACATACTCCCAAGAGACATTGTCACTAGATTCTTAATATCAAATGATCATAAAGAAATATTTACCATGTCCATCATAGAAATAGTTACATTAACAAGCTCAAAACATTCGACAAGTGGGCACAGACTTCAGGTAGAATGTTAGATTTGCTAAGTGTAAGTACTTAGAAGTTGCACTACTATATCAGTGTCCCGGGTTGATCAACTGTGAAGTTACACATTGTAAAATGTGTAAATAAATAAGTGCAGGCATAAGACATTTGTCTCATGCATCCCCACACATCTTTCTATTGCGTCTTTAATTCTCATCCCTTCATTAAGAGTACTGAATTCAAAGCACAAATAAAAGCGACTAAAATATCAAGACCTACCGTAGCTGAAAGGAGGACAAAGTTGATATGTCTTGGAAGCATAATGATAACTTCTTCCCAAACAACACCTCTTTCGACATCATTGACATAATGCACTTCATCAAATATAACCTATACTCACAACAAAAATGCCAGTAACTAACCAAACTATCTCAAGTACTGGAAAGGTTGTAGAATGAAATGAGCAGATTTACCCATTCTATATCCCGAATCATATCAGCCCCTCTATAAAGCATTGACCTTAATATCTCAGTGGTCATTATAAGACAAGAGGCCTCAGGTCTCAAGCTTATATCACCCGTGAGGAGGCCAACATCAAATTTCCCACAAAAATCCCTGTATTTCTGATTGCTGATTGTTTTGATTGGAGCCGTATATACAGCCCTGGTACAGTGCTGCAACACACAATAAAAACTATAAATTTGTTGCAACACCTATTGACAAACAAAGACACAAAAATTTGTGACAAAGTTGAACCCAAAAAATTGTGAAGAAACTTATAAATAGGAGATGTAAACTAGTAAGACATTTTAGTTATAAGCAAAGAAGAAGATTATACATTAGATATCAGTATAAAATTCTTGTTATATTTTCTTTATAGCCAAAAAAAAAAAAAAAAAAGTCATATAGTATAAAATTCTAGATATCAATAGAATTCATACTTTAGCTGCCAAAGCAAATGCATATTCCGCCACAACAGTCTTCCCAGCAGATGTATGAGCAGCAACAAAGACAGAGTTCCCCTTTTCAAGATGATAGATGGCCTGCAATTAATGCAATGAGATGGACCACAAATTTTTTAAAGCTTAATAGGCATATATATGCCTGAAATGAAAAGGAAAACAAAAACACAACAAATAGCTTCAAGTTAATTAAAAATCAAAGGGAAAATGCATAATATCCCCCTTAGCTTGTCCCCAAAACTCACTTCAGCAATTTAACTTTACAGGCATATAAATACCCCAAACAACTTTCAAGTGAATTTAATACCTACTCAAAAGATGATATGACAAGGGAAGTGTTTTCACTCTCCCAAACTCGCGTGGAAGGGAGAAAAAGGGATAAAAAGTTGACCGGATCCTTTCATTTTTACCTTTTTTGTTCTCTCTCTGCCTTTTGTCCCATCTTTGTTACCGTCCTCCGGCTACCGGCGTCCGCTCTATCCGGTACCATTCCAGCGAACACAATTTCCAACCTCACTCGTCTTCGTACACTTAGTCTTCGACTCTTCGTCTCAATCGCCTTTCAGGTCCTCTCCCTTTATATCGATGGTAAAAAAAATTCCGGCCCGGTCTCTTCTTCCCTCCAGGCCCAGTTGAAACTTGATGATAATAATTTTTCTGGAGAAACTCCATCTGGGTTTAACAAATTGACCCAATTGAGGACACTTCTTCTTGAGAAAAAACAGTTTTCGGGTTTTATAGCTACTGCTGGAATTGAAATTGGCCTTTCCAATAATAAGAAAAAAAAAAAAAAAAACTATCTGGTGGAGCTACTTCTGGTATGCTTATTGGGTTTGTTGCAGGATTTTTTATTCTTTTGTTGATTTTGTTTTTATTATGTAGGATGAGAAACTGGCTTTGTTAAAAGAAAATCAAAAGCTTTGAAGATTTACGGAGATTCAAAGAAAGTTAAGCAGCCAATTTCTCCGGAATCTATCAGAAATTGGATACTTTGCTGCTTCAACTTGTGCGTTGTGGGACGATGGCTAGGGTGGTGAAAAAAGAAAAAAGAATTTTAGAAAATATAAAAAATGAGTCTTTGACACATGGAGGTGCGTGTAGAACACCTCCCACCATAAGTTTAGTTCTGTACTTTTGAGTACGTATTAAATTCACTTGAAAGTTATTTAGAGGGGTATTTATACGCCCGTAAAGTTAAATTGCCAAGCGAGTTTTGGGGACAAGTTAAGGGGGGATTTTATGCATTTTCCCAAAATCAAAAAGAACTCAACCTATTATGTTCAAAAATACACTTCGCCATTCATGCCAATGAAACATGATTTGACTAAAATAAACATGGGCCCCCATGATTGATAGCATGTATTTTCCCATCAATTTCAAAGGACATGAGATTAAAGGAAGCAGAGATATGCCAAGTTACATACGAGAATTGGAAAACACTACATACACCATAGATTTATACCTCCTTTTGAAAGGGGTCGAGTTCAAATGGGAAAGTAAGAGCCATATCTGGAATGAGATCGTGAAATCGTTCTACAATTACTTCACTGCCACCAGTAACAGCCCATCCCTGCATCAGATATGTTGAGCAAAAGCATAAAGAAAGATCACTAAACTTGATGCAGTATTCAAAAATGGAGAACTCCTCTTTTATTTATCAAATAAAAGAAATAGAGACCTCTGTTAAGCAAGAAACGAGCGAAGCATTACCTCATTCTCTTGACGTGCACTATCATTATCCCCAACCAATCTTGATATTGATCCTTCTGCTTCAACAGACAAAATCTCATCCAAGACAGCTATCTCAGTGTCTAAACCCTCAACAGCCACTTCGGACTTGTTTACTTCAGCTTCAACCTGAAGTGGCTCTGGCTGGACAGATGTCAATTGTTCTGCTTCAGATTGCAATTCTGACGTATGACCTATATGAGAGGAATAATATTAGTTCCTAAAAGGAGGCAAACAGTTGCTGGTTTTTCATTTCTTTAAAACCTAAATCAAAGAATACATCTAGATTGAAGATTATGATAAAAATAATCCAGAGTTGCTTTCTGTTCACGAAAAGAGAAATCTTCCGAACATGTATACTTTGGAGAAGCTCAATGGAAAACAGCACAGCTATGAAGAGTTACAAATCCGATGGGACACAAGAGAGACTAACAGCTGCAACTCCAATGCCAGTTTACTAGAGTTCTTCCAGATGGATAAGCAAGAACATGACTCAAATGAGACGGAACACAAATTGAGAGAACATGAAAAACTGTTCTTATCCTCAATTTTTCACTTTGATCTTCGTCTTCTCAGAGCTTGGGGGGTAGAGTGACACTCATCAACTCAGTCCTTGATGCCCTACCAACATATATGATGTCTCTGTTCCCAATTCCACCAGGGATTATCAAGAGGTTGGATAGCATCAGAAAGAAATTCCTGTGACAAGGAAATAAAGAAAAAAAGGATTTCACTTGGTGAAGTGGAAAGTAGTGATAACTGACAAGAAGAGTGGGGGACTGGGAGTAAAAGATATGAAAATGCAGAGTAAAGCACTCAGAATGAAGTGGCTATGGAAGTATGCCAATGAAAATCAACTTTTATGGAGGAAAGTTATCAATGCAAAATATGAAGAGGAAGATAGCTGGATGACAAAGGAGGTTACCACACCATATGGGGTTAGTCTGTGGAGATCCATAAGAGCCTTATGGAATGAAGTTAAGTGCAACTCCAACATCAAAGTAGTGAATGGGGTCAAAACCAGATTCTGGAAGGATAATTGGCTTGAGGCTGGTCATCTGGAAACACTATTTCCAGATATATACAATATTCTCTTAGATCATTAAAGGGCTGTGGCTGATTTGTGGACACCTCAAGGATGGAATTTCACTTTCAGAAGGCAAATCAATGATTGGGAGATACAAAGAGTGGCTGATTTTCTTAACATACTGGAACAATTTAAGGGACTTCAGGTAGGAGAGGATGTTTTTTGGTGGCTGGGGAATAAAAAGGAGTGTTCAAAGTTAGTGCAGCCTACAGGATGATGAATCAATCAATTCAACAGATTACCAACTGGCCCTGGAAACACATTTGGAGATCCAAATCCCACATAAACCCTCAGGGGTTGGCCTGGTGGCAATTGACTTGAGCCTTGGGGTGCTCCCTTTCAAGGTCTCAAGTTCGAAACCAGCTGGGTGCAAACAATTTACAGGGCCATCGGACCGGGAAACCACCGATTAACCGTGGTGCACTTGCGGGAAACTCCTTGCCGAGGGCCTGTGCACCCCCGGGATTAGTCGGGGCTCAAAGAGACTCGGACACCCGGTGCTTAATCAAAAAAAAAAAAAAAAAATCCCACATAAAGTTAGCTGCTTTGTGTGGCTTTTAGCTAAAGAAGCAGTTCTTACACAGGATAATTTGATGAAAAGGGGGATAATTTTATGCTCTAGATGTTTCCTCTGTGGAGAAACAGCAGAGACAGTTAACCATCTGTTTCTACACTGTAAGTTTACACAACAGCTTTGGAGAATATTTTAAATCTCAAAGGTATAGCCTGGACCATGCCTAACAAGGTTTCAGAGGCTCTAAAGAGTTGGTAAGAGGCAGGATTGCAGGCAAAGAACAGAAATAGATGGAAAATTGTCCCTGCCAGCATATGGTGGGCAATATGGAAGGAGAGAAACTCCAGATGTTTTGCGAGAATAGAGAATGGAGTGCAGAAGGTCAAGTTGAATTGTATTTTATTGCTTTGTTTTTGGTGTAATCAGGCTTACTCAGATGATACTATTTCCATTATTGATGTATTTCTTCTAGCAATTTGGCCACTCTCTCCACTTCCCAATCATTTAGTAGCCTCCTAAAAGATAAATTCCAACCCTGTGGTGTCCAACAATCACTGACATTAGCCTCTGGATTGTTGCAAAGAATGAACATATCTGGAAAGGAATCTCTCAGAGGGGTCTGATTATTCCAAGCATCTCCCCAGAATTTTGTTCTCTTAGCATCTCCCACTTTTATATATAAATTGCCTTCAAGCTTTGGCCATAAGTTTCTGATGGTTCTCCAGACCCCAACCCCATAAGTATCAATGCTGACATTACTGCACCAAGGATTGTATGTACCATATTTGCATTTGATAACATCCTTCCATAGAGCTTGCCTCTCTTCATTATATCTCCAAAGCCATTTCATCAATAAACTATTATTCTGCTTTCTCAAATCTCTGATGCCCAAGCCTCCACTGTCTCCGCTTTTCAAGGTAATCTCCCATTTAACCAGATTATAACCTGCTTTTCAAGATTATTCTGCTTTTATTCCACACCAATGTGTTATCAAGGTTGCTAAAACCATGGAAAACCTCTAGTGTCCTCAGAATATCAGCCACCCTCTCAATCTTCCAGTCATTCAACAATCTTCTAAAAGAGAGATTCCATCCGTACAGCTCCTAACCTCTTCAACTGTAGCTCCAGGTGAAGAGGCCAAACTGAACAAGTTTGAACATGAATCTTTAAAAGGGTCATGTCTTAACAAATTATCATCTTCCCAATTCTGAACCCAGTATTCACAGCAAATTCCTCCCAGTATGTACTGATTGCTTTCCAAATGCTAACACCAAAAGAAGAACTTACTGAATTAGTACTCTGGTGTCCCTGCTGACCATAATTTTGCTTGATCACTTTCTC
Organism: Lycium ferocissimum; assembly: GCF_029784015.1. Lineage (NCBI taxonomy): Eukaryota > Viridiplantae > Streptophyta > Magnoliopsida > Solanales > Solanaceae > Lycium > Lycium ferocissimum. Next base: position 66,352,688 of record NC_081344.1, read on the forward strand.
TCCATAAAATTTTATCTTCAGTGTCATATCGCCATGGCCACTTCCATAAAAGGCTTTTGTTATGCAGTCTTAAAATTCTAATGCCCAGTCCACCAGCTTTTACTAGAGATCAAAGATTTCCATCCCACAAGGTGAAAACAACTATTCTCTTTATTTCCTTGCCATATGAAGTTCCCTAAGTGAATCCGCCCATTTTTTTCACATTAGGAGGAGGCAAAGGGAAAATTTACATGACATGAATCCAGGATCCTACCAGAACTAATCCTTCCCCCAACCCCACATCTTTCTTTCTAGCACCCAATGGGGGTCCCAAATATGCAGTGAGGAAAGCTTTTATTTTACATCAGAAGATCTTTTTTTTTTTATAATGGTAACAGTTAACTATATATCCACAGGTATACTACATCAAAAAGAATGTAGTCCCCCTTTCAAAATGTTACAACTTACAGCTTGATCTCCTATCTATATTCTTCCTTACAAGTAATCTAAACATCAAAAATATCTTCAGTTTGACCTAAAACTTCCTGTTTACACCAGAAATAGTATAGAGCTAAACAATTCATTTTAAACTTCTGTAGGTCACTTTGTTTGCCCTCAAAACATCTCTGATTTATTTCTTTCCATACTGTCCACCAAATACATGCTGGGACAATTTTCCATCTCTCTTCCTGTCTTGCAGCATTGGCATCTCTGTTCCAGCAGCTAAGAACTCCTTTAATGCTCCCTGGTTTCACCCACCTGATCTTCCTCAGACTGATGAATATCTTCCATAACTGATCTGCCCATTTGCAGTGTAAAAAAAGATGGTTGATTGTCTCTGCTTGTTCCCCACATAAATAGCATCTAGAGCACAACTGGAACCCCCTCTTGTTTAAATTCTCATGAGTCAACACTACTTCCTTTGCCAATAGCCAGGAAAAACAATTTACCTTGTAAGGTATTTTAGTTTTCCATATCATCTTCCATGGCCATCCTACCTCCTGGTTGTTTGATGTGTTCAGGTCTCTGTAAGCAGAATTTACAGTGAACAAACCTTTGTTGTCTATCTTCCAAACCATAGTATCTCTTTCTCCTGTTAAATTATTGAATTGATCAACTGTGGAGTAGAAGGCCGCTATTCTTTCCATTTCCCAGTCATTTAAATGTCTTCTGAGGTGTAAATTCCAACCTTCTCCTGTCCATAATTCAGCAACTGTAGCTTGTTGTTGAAGGCATAATGTGTATAGATCTGGATAGAGTTGCTTTAGAGGTTCATGACCAATCCACTTGTCATCCCAGAAGGAAACTTTCAGGCCATTGCCAACTTTGAAACTGGATCTCTTTATGACTAAAGGCCATAGATTTCTGATTGTTCTCCATACACTACAACCATATGGTATTGTCACCACATTTGTCATCCAGCTATTCTCCATACCATACTTCGCAGAGATGACTCCTTCCATAGCATATTGTCAGTTGTTGCAAATTTCCATAACCATTTCATCATCAAACTTCTGTTCTGCATTTTCATGTCTCTGATCCCCACACCTCCTTCTTTCTTGTTCACTGTTACTTCCTCCCAATTGACCAGATGGAACTTTTTCTTGTCTTCATTACCCTGCCAGAAAAATTCCTTCTTAAGGCATCAATTCTTTTTATCACACTCACTGGAGCAGGGAAAACTGACATCACGTAAGAAGGTAGAGCATCAAGCACACTGTTGACCAAAGTTAGTCTTCCTCCCAAGGAGAGATATTGACTTTTCCAGTTTGTTAATCTCTTCTCACACTTCTCCACCACCCCATTCCATATTCCCTTAGACTTGCTTTTTGCTCCCAAAGGTATGCCTAGATATGTAGTTGGAATTTCTCTTACTTTGCCTCCCAACTTTCTGCAAAACTTTCCACATCTATTACTTCATTGATGGGATAAATGAAGTTTTTCCCCCAATTGATATGTAGCCCTGATACTGCTTTAAATATGATGAAGATCACCCTCAGAAACAGTATCTGTTCTTCCACTGCCTCACAAAAAACCAATGTATCATCTGCATATTGCAAACGAGTTAATTCCAAGTTATTTACTAATCTGTTGTCCACCTGAAATCCCCTGACCCAACCTTTTACCTTTGCTGTTTGAATCATGTTACTCAAACCTTCCATTGCTAAGATGAAGAGAAATGGGGATAAGGGGTCTCCCTGTCTCAAACCCCTCAGAGAGGGGAAAAAGCCATTTGGGGTTCTGTTAATCAAGACAGACAATCTGACTGTACTAATGCATTGCTTTATCCATCTGATCCATCTGGCACCAAAACCCATCTTCTGTAGCATTTGAACAAGAAAATTCCAATTCAAGTGATCATATGCTTTCTGTATATCTAGCTTACATAGAATTCCTGGTTTCTGGCTTCTCTATCTAGACTCCACACATTCATTTGCAATCAGCACTGCATCCATGATCTGTCTGCCTTTGATAAAGGCCATCTGCTGTCTATGCACTAGCTTGTTAATAACTTTTTTCAGTCTTTCAACTAGTAGTTTAGCTATGATCTCGTAAACCAACCCCCCCCCCCTCCCCTATCAGCCTGATTGATCTGAAATCATTTAACTCCACTGCTCCCTTCTTCTTTGGAATGAGTGCCACAAAGTGGCATTGAGGCTCCTTTCAAAGATTCCTTCTTTATGGAAATTCTGAAAAGCTGCAACTAGGTCTGGGCTGATGATTTACCAGCACTGACTGAAAAATGCCATGGTAAATCCATCCGGGCCTGGTGCTTTGTCACCTGCACAAGCTTTTATGCTGTCCAGAATTTCTTGAGCTTCAAATGGTGCCTGCAGGAGGTTATTGTCAGCATCTTCAATCATAGGGCAATCTCTCATGTCTAATTGTGGTCTCCAGTCCTCTGTCTCAGTATACAATTTCTCATAGTAATCAATAATTTCCTCTTGCACCTCTGTTGGATCAGTTATTGTTTCTCCTCTAACCCTCAGCTTGTCAATTGTGTTGCTTCTTCTATGAGCATTAGCTGTTCTGTGAAAGAAAAAAAAAACTAGTGTTCCCATCCCCTTGTTTTAGCCAAGTTGCCCTCGATCTTTGCCTCCATTTTGTCTTTTCTTTTCTGGCTATATCTTCAAATTCCATGGTGAGAGCTAGCCTGGAGGCTATCTCTTCTTCCTCTAAAGCTCTCTGCTCTTGTGTTTCCTCCAACTTAGCTAGTTGGCTTAACACTTTCTGCCTTTGAATTCCCAGATTGCCTTGTGCTGTCTTGCTCCATTCTTTCAATTTCCCCTTTAAACCTCTTAGCTTTGTTACCAGAATGTAATCAGGTTTCCCACTGTGGTTGAAAGAATCCCACCACCCCTTCACTCTTTCATTGAAACCTTCTGTATCCAGCCACCAATTTTCAAACTTAAAGTAGGAATTTGTAGTTTCCCAACCTCCACATTGCAACATTATAGGTGAATGATCAGAGGTCACTCTGTGAATAATGGATTGTTTAATATTTCTGAAGTTTGCATCCCATTCTTCAGAAAAGAGGAACCTGTCAATTCTCGCTGCTATTGTGAATCTGTCTCCTTTCTTCCAAGTGAAATTTCCCCCTGATAATTCCACATCTATTAATTCCATATCCTCAATGAAATCAGAGAAATCCGTCATTGCTTTACTGATTCTGTTGCAATTTTTTTTCTCCGAAGGATGTCTGACAATATTGAAATCTCCACACAGCACCCACGGGCCTGAAATTAACCCTCTAGCTGCTCCAATCTCCCACCAAGTCTCTTCCCTTTCCACTCTATCATTTGGTGCATAGACTCCTGTAATATGCCAGTTGAAGTCTTTATCTATCCCTGGGAAACTGCAGGAAACAGAGTAAGCTCCCACACTGCTGAGTGTTCCTTCCCAGACCCTTCTATCCCACATTATAACAATTCCACCCCTAGTTCCACTTGCCTCTAATTGTACATAACTCACCCATCTATTCCCCCATACATCCTTTAGTATTTCTGCAATTTCCCCTTCCACTTTCGTTTCCTGGAAACATACCACATCTGCCTTCCAAGTAAGTAATATGTTTTTGATCATGCTTCTTTTCTTAGCACAATTCAGCCCCCTTACATTCCACGACACTATATGTAGTTTCATTGATCCTTGATAGCCAAATATCCCCCCCCCCCCGACTCCTGGTACCATAACTCATGAATTTGGTATTCAACTCTAATCCTTTTAGCTCATTTATCCCCTTCCTCTGTATAATTTCCTGATCCCCCTGTTTCTCCTTGTTCTCCTCTTTATTATTGTCAATCTTCATGAACAGCTCCTTTGCCTTCTCCTCGCACCCTTTGAAATTAACTCCAAATTCTGTACCCATACTCATTATATGTTGCTGAACCCAGACCGGAGTACTCAAAATTTGAGTGGTTCCTTCCCCAGGTAATTGAATCTTCAATGGTACTGCATCTTCTGCTATGAAACTTGAATTTTCTTCTTGCGCCTTCAATTGCAAAACCCCAGTTTCATCTTTCTCTCTGTATCTTGCTATCTCCATTGGCGAGTCCCCATCTCTTGGTTCAAGTTGGTTGAAATCGATATCCTTTACTTCTTGTATTTCCAGACTTTGGAACCTATTACGCTTGTTAATTTGTGATATATTTGCCTGAATTTCGATATTTACCATGTCTTCATAATGGGCCACAGAATTTAATTGTTTTGTCTGTTCCCCATCTGTTGGGCCTTTAATAGCTAGGCCCATATATCCCCCTCTTTTAATTTGGCCCGCTGTAGTTGATAAAGGTCCTTTCCCTTTTGCCTTCTGGTCACGTGCCACTCCATTTGAAATTTCCCCTTCTTTCGAGGTGCCCACATGGGTTCCCTTAATATTAGCTGATTCTTTCACTAAAAAGGACTGGTTTCCTTTATTAACTGCTGGGTCAAAAGCCTCATCTTCTCTTTCTCCTATATTAACTGCTGGGTCAAAAGCCTCACCTTCTCTTTCTACTTTCTCTTCTTTCACGGTCACCGGAATTTCACACCATACCGGAATGGTGTATGTAAACCCCTCGCTGGTCATCTCTATTTCTTTCGGCACCATTTTTCCGTCGCCTTTCACCTTGATACGAGCCCAGTGAAGATGGTTTTTGAGGGATGTCTCTTCTTCCGTCTCGATGAAGCCACCACACTGGTCTCCGATCTGCTTGAATATTCCCTGGGACCACAAATTCATGGGTAACCCTAGAAGTCTGATCCATACCCAATCTCTCCTTATTTCTGCCGGCCAGCACCCTGTAGTTGGGTTCCACCATTCTAAATGCAACTTCATCTTTTTCCAGACCCGTTCCCCTGACATTACGTGCTCTGCCGAAACTCTTGATGGAAGTTCGAACATGAAATGTCCATCATTCATAGCAAAAACATTTACCCCTATGGCTGATTTCCAGCTGTTGCATGCCATCTCCTCACATGAAGATCTTAGCGAACTCAGCAATAGAATCCTCTGCATTATCAGAGAAAACAGTACTTTTAACTTTCAGCCCTGACCCAGCTTCGAACGCCAGAAAAAATGACCCTCAAATATAAAGCTTGCACCTTGTCTGCTTCACATAGCACTAGGGTATTATCAGCATAAAACACATGTTAAATCTCCTCTCCATTTCCTTCATTGTCATCAACATAGAATCCCTTTATCCAACCCAAGCCAGCAGCCTTTTCCACATTTCACTTAAGACTTCCATTGCCAAAACAAGCAAATAGGTGATAATGGGTCGCCTCGTCTCAATCCCATTTGAAATTTGAAAAATCCTTTCGAACGACCATTGATTAGAACAGAGAATCTTACCTAGAAAAACACATCTTAATCTATTGAATCCATTGATCACCAAATTTCATCATTTTTAGAATATCAAACAGGAAAGACCAACTCCCACGATTTTATAAGCTTTTTTCTAGATCCATTTGAATATCACCTTTGATATTTTCTTCTTCATGTCTTGATCCAAAATTCGCCACCAGAGCAACATCAATTATTGTCTCCCCTTAATACAAGCATTTTGATTTCCCAAAACAAGTTTATTCATAACACCTTTTAGCCTTTCAGTAAGTATCTTGGCAATGATCTTATAGATACTGCCTAGTAGACTGATGGGCTGAAATCTTTCACATTCATTGGCCATTTCTCTTTTGGAATAACGGCAAGAAATGTGGCATACTTTTTTTTACCTAATTATATATCAATACATCCCTTGAAGGGCAAGCCTAATTCTTTTTCATGGGTTAAGCACATGTAAATTCTTGTCAACAATGAGCAGCGGTGAGAGTGTGAGACTTGAACGCAAGACCTCTGCCTACTCTTATACCATGTTGAAGCGTGTGACTATCTCATACTCCCTTTGTTTCAATTTATGTGAATCTATTTCCTTATTAGTCCGTGCCAAAAATAATGACCCCTTTCTATATTTGGAAACAATTTACCTTTATGCAATAATTTTTAGCCACGCAAAATATATGTGACTCATTTAACACTACAAGTTTAAAAGTCTTCTTGTCTTTCTTAAACTCCGAGCCCAATTAAATGGGTTCACATAATTGAATCGGAGAGAGTATAAAAAGGTTTACGCTGTTAGAGAGAGCGCTTTTTTATTTACTTAACTTTATATCACCACAAATTATCATGTTGTATTAGAACTAAATAACCACTTCCAAAAGTTCAGTAATTCTGACTTAGTGCTTCACAATTGTTGCAGACCTAATAAATAAATAAAAGTGTTCTTAATTAAAGTTTTAGATGAAGTGGCACACAATTTATATAATATCAAAGTAGGCAAAAATCCTAGATTCGAGTGTCACAACCACCAAGGCAAATATTTAACAGGTTGATACCAAAAAGAAAGAACAATTACATGAAAGGAAGTATAGCAAAACTTTTTAATGAAGTGGTCACATCATTAAGGAATTTAATGAAGTCGTGAAACATCACGAGACAACACCACATTTCAACAAGCAGTTGCTATTCAGACTGTACACACTCATATTTCTACAGGCACCTCCACAACATTAGCACATGATGGTGTTAAATAAACATTTCACTCCTCTGCTATGGAAACTGCTTTCCCAGCAAAGGGGAAAAACAGGAAAAGCTGGCTTCAAGGAGGAATGCATAGCATATAAGCCACGCTATCCTAAAATATTACATGTTTGCTATATATAACAAATAAAGCAAACTAAACCTGTCCTAGCTAAATTGGCTAGGCTAATCTAGAGATCTTTGACTATGAAATCACTCTTCAAACACAAGAAACATAAGACAATTAAAAGAAGTGTCAAGATAATACAGACCATCTCCAACAAACTCTGTGACGTCCTCTTGCCAAGCTTTCTTAAACAAGTCATCAAACTGCACGGATAACTCACTCTGCAGATAGCCAGACAGGAAAAAAAAAAAAAAAAAAAGAATCAGAAAACTAAAAACCAGAGATGCTGATCAAAAAACCAGAAGATGAGGGAAAAAGAGTCAGAAAACAAACATTAAAAAAAAAAAAAAAAAAATGCTCCCAGGCACTTTCCCCATGAAAGTTCTCTCCTACTTCTTACGAGGGGAACTGACCCTTTTCCGGTGACTTTCTACCGGAATTTCTTTCTATCTCTCTCATCTATTCTCAAGTTATTACCTTCTGTGATATCTTTTTCTTTCAGTTCGACAGCATAGACTCTGTTCTCAAGCATGGGTGACAATAGAATTTATTTTAATGCAGGGTTTAAATCCTTTGACATTACTAGATGGTCCTCCACAAACTCTGACGGGTATGAATGGGTAGAAAGAAGTAGAAAGATGATGAGGAGGACATCCATAAGTAGCAAAATCATGGAGTGGATCGTTTTCACTTTGAAAGAAGCCTCAAGAGATCAGAAGAAGGTGGTGAGGAGATGGAAAACTTCTGAACGAGAAGCAAAACACTTTTGCACCAGGAAACACAATGAGTGTGGGAGATATATGAGCATCCTATCATTAAATGGTAGTGGCAGATCAGTCCTAATTATTCCAGAGCCTGTATTGAATGCTGGATGGGTTGACTTAGCATTTAAGATTGAAAGATTCATTAAATGCCATTCAAAGCAGGAACAAGCAGCCCCTCCTAGAATTACTGAAACCAACTACCCTTCTCAAAGGTAGTACAAGAGAGTAAATGGCAATCGAGAAATCTCCGTACCGCAGAGGTTAAAAGCAAGAAGGGAAGCATTGAAATATCAGAATCATCTAGAAATCAGGAAAATGGGCTCTTGAAGAGATGTTTAGTTGGATGTTGTGGAGAAGAGTCAAAGGAAAAACCTACCCTAGCGGATATAAGGAGATGGTCTTCATCCAACTGGAAAGAGGCTATCGGGATAAACATCTATGAGCTATACAATGATATGTTTCTATTTGAATTCCCAAATAGACATATGGCTGAACAAACTCTCCAAGGGCAATGGAGGTGGAAGAACATCTGTTTTCACCTCGAATGGTGAAGCCCAATATCAGGAAGTGCATCAAACTCAATTGAAGTAAAGGAGACATGGATCAGAGCAGAAAAATTTTCAAAAAATAGGTGAAATCTGTGGAGGATGGGTGGCTACAGAGGAGGAGACAGAACTCAAGAACCATATGAAATGGGTAAGAATCTTGGTGTCCAATCATGGTAGATTTATACCGAGGGAGGTGTCGATCAATCATAATGGAATCATGTATTACTTCCCAATTTGGGTGGAAAGTAAAACGAGATTTGAAATCATGCCGGAAAAGGAAGGAAGAATCACCGGAGATGTTGCTGTGAAAGATCCAGGCAAAGCTATTGCATGTTGGGCAAAAGGAGATGTCCTCTGCAAAGAAGTACAAGAATCCCATCCTCCTAGGGATTCCAGTGATACGCATCACGTGGGTCTGTCATCCACAGTTGTTGACTTCACATCAGAAGAATCACGTGATAGGCACGTGAACAACTTAAATGAAATTTCAGGATTGGGCCGGCTATGTGAGCCCACACCTAAGAAACCTCTAAAAGTGATAAATGGGCCTGATTTTGCTGGACAAGTTATTTTTAATGACTTAAGTTGTGAATATTACTGGCCCTCAACATCGTACAACAGCAGCTCTGCATGTCCATGGCTGAGCTCTCAAAACAAAAAGATAAACATGCATGCACACAAACTGCAAAGGAAGTGAACATTTACGCAGAGGTTGTGATGAACTTGTCTGGGGAGGTGATTGGGGAAACTTCAAAAGTGGTGGAAAAAGCTGATGGGCAGATGGTGGCTGGGGAAAATGGTAGAAAAAAGGTGGCAGAGGACCTATCTGAGATAGCAGATCTGAATCCTTTCCATGCTATTGAAAATTGGGAAGTTGAGGAGGCAGAGCCTATCCAAATTCAGCAACAGCAAACAATTATGGATAAAGAGCGAGAAGCTTCGGTATGGGTACAGCAAAATATGAGTAAATTCAACAAAATTGTTGGGGTAGATTTCCAGAGGCATGAAGAAGAGGCTATGGAACTATTACTACAAATCGACAGCAGTAGACAAGCAAGAAGAATGGTGCAGGATTCTGAATGCAAAAAAAACAAGGTTTAAGGGTGCACAAGAGCTGAAAGGTCTTGTTTCCTTTGATGTTAAATACAAGAGCAATGGGAATAGGTACAAGAGGAGAAGTATCATCCTTGTTACTTAATGCAGTTCAAACTAGTAACATGGACTGTTAGGGGACTGAACAACAGGGACAAAAGGAGACTGGTGAGCAGTTTAGTTTTTGACTGGAGAGCAGATATCATCTGTTTTCAGGAAACTAAAATTGAGGGTGACTTTACAGAACTGGTGAAACAAATCTAGGGGGAAGATGGATTAGATTTGCTTGTTTGGAAACAAGTGGAACAAGATGTGGGATTCTGTTGATGTGGGATAAAAGAGTATGGAGGGGGGAAATTCTTGAAATAGGTGCTTATACTCTGACCTGTAAGTTTGAAGCACAATTACAGAACTTCTCATGTCATATCACAGGAGTGTATGCTCCAAACTCTTATATTGAAAGGAGACTGGTGTGGGAAGAATTAGGTTCTGTGAGGGGCTTAATGGAAGGGCCATGGACTGTTTGTGGAGATTATAATGTCACTAGGTTTATCTCAGAGAAGAAAAACTGTACTCAAAGAACCAGGGGGATGAAGGAATTTTCTGATTTCATTGAAGACATCAACCTAATTGACCTACAACTTGAGGATGCTACTTGGTTCAAAGGTGACAATCTAGAGATAGCTTCTAGAATTGACAGGATATTAATTTCAAAAGAGTTTGATGATAGTTTCAACAATTTGAAACAGATTCCTCTTCAAAGACTGGTCTCAGACCATATTCCAGTTGCTTTACAAGGTGGTTCATGGAATAGGAGTAAAAGTTATTTTAAATTGAAAACTGGTGGCTAGGTTCAGAGGGTTTTGTGGATAGAGTTAGGGGCTGGTGGAATTCTCTTAACTTCACAGGCAAACCAAACTACATACTTGCTTGTAAATTAAAAGCTCCAAAGTCTAATCTCAAGACTTGGAGCAGAAGTGAGGATGGAAACTTGGGTTCTAAAAGAAGAAGTTTGCTAGGACAGATGGCTGAAATGGATGTAGTGTTGGAAGAAAGAGTTCTTTTTTTTTTCTTTTTTTTTTTGATATCGGTAACGACTGGAAGAAAGAGTTCTAACAGAAGAGGAATCAATCAAGAAGGCAACTTTACTTATGGAGTATGAGGAGTTGGTCAAGAATGAAGAAATATCTTGGAGACAGAAATCAAGACCACTCTGGTTAAAAGAAGGGGACAAGAACACTAAGGTCTTTCACAAAATGGCAAATGCTCACAGAAGATATAACAATATTGATCAGCTTGTGATTCAGGGAGAAACAATTGAGGAGCCAGCCAGAATTGAAGAAGAGATAATTGATTATTATCAAAAGCTGTATACTGAGACCACACAATGGAGGCCAGCGTGTAACTTCACAAATTACCCTACTATATCAGAGGAGAAAAAGGAGCCTTTACAAGGCAGTTTTGAAGAAAATGAAGTATTGAGATGTCTAAAATTGTGTGCAGTTGACAAAGCTCCAGGCCCTGATGGATTCACCATGGGTTTCTTCATCAAATGTTGGGAAGTAGTGAAGCATGACATAATGAACACTTTTCACAACTTCCATGAGCAAGGATTTTCTGAGAAAAGTTTTAATGCAACTTTCATTGCTCTCATTCCTAAGAAGAAAGGTGCTAAGGAGCTAAGGGATTTCAGGCCTATCAGTTTGATAGGTAGTATTTATAAAATCTTTTCCAAAGTGTTGACTGAAAGAATGAAAGGTGTCATTGCAAAACTAGTTGACTCCCAGCAGATGGATTTCATTAAGCGCAGACAAATTATGGACGCTGTACTTGTAGCTAATGAAGCAGTAGATTCCAGGTTTAAGCAGAAGAACCCTGAAATCCTTTGCAAGTTAGATATTGAAAAAGCATATGATCATGCAAACGGGAGGTACTTACTCCAGGTTTTGGAGATGATGGGTTTTGGACAGAAATGGATTCAATGGATCAAATTCTGCTAGTTTCTCAGTACTGATTAATGGTTCCCCAGCAGGTTTTTTAAAGCACAAAGAGGTCTCAGGCAAGGTGAACCTTTGTCACCTTTCCTATTTTGATTGCAATGGAAGGTCTAAACAACATGATCAAGACAGCAAAGGTGAATGGATGGATAAATGGTTTTGAGGTGGCTAGAGCTGGTAATGAAAGTCTGGAGGTGACACACCTCCAATATGCGATGTCACACTGATCTTTTGTGATGCTGAAGAGAAGCAACTAAGGTTTTTAAGGATGATACTAGTCTTATTTGAAGGAATCTCTGGGCTGCACATTAATTGGAGGAAGAGTTTTTTGTATCCTATCAATGAAGTCCCAAACATGAACTTGTCGGCTGCAAATCTAGGTGGTGAAGTTGGTACTCAGCCAACTATCTATCTGGGAATGCCTCTAGAGCCAAATCCAATTCAACAGAGATTTGGAACAATGTGATTGAAAAGTGTGAGAGGAAACTAGCCAGATGGAAGAGCCAATACTTGTCCTTGGGGGGTAGAGTGACACTCATCAGCTCAGTCCTTGATGCCCTTCCAACATACATGTTGTCTCTATTCCCAATTCCAGCAGAGATTATCAAGAGGTTGGATAGCATCAGGAGGAAATTCTTGTGGCAAAGAAATTAAAAAAAAAAAAGGATTTCACTTGGTGAAGTGGAAAGCAGTGATTACTAGCAAGAAGAGTGGGGGACTGGAAATAAAAGATATGAAAATGCAGAGCAAAGCACTCAGAATGAAGTGGCTATGGAAGTATGCCAATGAAAATTAACTTTTATGGAGGAAAGTTATCAATGCAAAATATGAGGAAGAATATAGCTGGATGACAAAGGAGATTACCATACCATATGGGGTTAGTCTTTGGAGATCTATAAGAGCCTTATCGAATGAAGTTAAGTGCAACTCCAAGATCAGAGTAGTGAATGGGATCAAAACCAGATTCTGGAAGGATAATTGGCTTGAGGCTGGTAATCTGGAAACAATATCCAGATATATACAATATTGTCTTAGATCATCAAAGGACTGTGGCTGATTTGTGGACACCTCAAGGATGGAATTTCACTTTCAGAAGGCAAATCAATGATTGGGAGATACAAAGAGTGGCTGATTTTCTTAACATACTGGAAAAATTTAAGGGACTTCAGATAGGAGAGGATGTTTTCTGGTGGCTGGGGAATAACAAAGGAGTGTTCAAAGTTAGTTCAGCCTATAGGATGATGCATCAATCAATTCAACAGATTACCAACTGGCCCTGGCCCTGGAAACACATTTGGAGACCCAAAATCCCACATAAAGTTAGCTGCTTTGTGTGGCTTTTAGCTAAAGAAGCAGTTCTTACACAGGATAATTTGATGAAAAGGGGGATAATTTTATGCTCTAGATGTTTCCTCTGTGGAGAAACAGCAGAGACAGTTAACCATCTGTTTCTACACCGTAAATTACACAACAGCTTTCGAGAATATTTTTAAATCTCAAAGGTATAGCCTGGACCATGCCTCGCAAGGTTTCAGAGGCTCTAAACAGTTGGGAAGAGGCAGGATTACAGGCAAAGAACAGAAACAAATGGAGAATTGTCCCTGCCAGCATATGGTGGGCAATATGGAAGGCGAGAAACTCCAGATGTTTTGAGAGTATAGAGAATGGAGTGCAAAAGGTCGAGTTGAATTGTATTTTATTGCTCTGTTTTTGGTGTAATCAGTCTTACTCAGATGCACTATTTCCTTTATTGATGTATTAGATTCAATATAGGATTAGAGTAGTAGAGTTTTGGAGTACTTCTGTAGCTATGATTTCAGTACAACCTATGTACTGTTTTGCTCATATGGAATACAATTCAGTTACCAGTTTCAAAAAAAAAAAAAAAAGAATGAGGACAAATTACTTGACCCATTCCAAAGCAGATCTGATAAGCAGACCTAAGTGCATAAAATCCATCAATTTTTTACTTGATAAGATGGAAATATAAAATTAGATGTCTGTATTTTATATAAGAAAACTTGAGTTTATTGTGTACTGACCAGTTTCACCTCCTCTGTGTTCGTGACAGCACTCCGATCCTCATATATATCCCAAGATAATGAATGTGTCTCCATGAACATACAAAAAAGATGTCTCAGAATGTCTTGTATACAGATAATAATGACTTAATCAAAAGCTCTTTAATGGTTAAAAAAACTCAAATACCTTACCTTAAGATCACCAAGATCAGGTCCTTGCATAAAGCTAGGAGGAGCAGTTTGGGCAGAACCGCCATTAAGCACCTCCATTATCCATTCACCGTTCGTAGCACCATCAGGAACAACTCTGCCCAATGAAGAGGAATCACCTAAGCCCCCAGGTCGAAACGGACGACTGTTGATACTTCCTCTGATGAAATCCTTCGGTGGTCCAACAATGCGCGGTAGAGCCCCAGAATCCTCAGCTCCAACTGCAAGTTCTGATACATCTCTCTGAGAGTCAGAAATGAGCCAAAAATTGTCAGGATTAGCAACCAAAAAACAAAAACAAAAACAAAAAAAAACAAAAAAAAAAATGGTCAGATCCTGAAATTCTCCAGTGGTTTTAGTATGGAGAGGAAATGGAAATCACTTTCGAAAGGGACTTGTTAAAACATAAACACTTAAAAAGTTGACAAAAAGAAAAGGCAAATTCTGTATACCTCCTCTGACTTTGGCTCCCATCTTCCATTATCTAATCTGTCCCTCTGACGTCTAAAAGGCATTTCCCATGTTGGAACAACAACAGATCGAGGCAAAGATGGATCCGGAAGGATTTTAGCTCTCTCAAACCAATCAAACTCCCACTGCCTTCCAACTTTTTCGGGAGAAAACTCGTCTGCATCCAATTGAGGCAGTAGATAATTCTCCCTAATATATTCCTTTATCGTTTCAGGTGTTTCCTTTGGAAATGCAGGTGGCTGAAATGATGTAAAAGTGATGGTAAACAGTGTTCACCATTTTAATTTTAAGAGGAATAGGTATGAGAACTGATATGGAGCAAGTATTGGAATTATAAATTTCAAATATTAAACATCGAGTAGAGATATCATTATTAGGGAGGTTAATGAAACGTAATGATTAAAGTTATTCATATAACTGGAAATATTGAGCATGGATATGCTGCTAGTATATAAAATTTAAACAAAGACTTGAAAGTCTTGGCCTTAATTGGTATTTGGTAGCAATTCAAATAGCTATCAACCAATCAACTATGCTTCCGTCCCAGATTAGACGGGCTGGGTATTGGAATCCTCTGTATTCATTAAACTCAATCCAGGTAAGTTCTGTTTTTATGAACAGTTAGGGATTCTCTAAAACTAGAGCTTCTTCAAATCTCCCACTTATAAAGATTCCTAAGGTGAGCCAAAAGATAGATTAAGATATTAGAACCAAAACAATATACAGGCTTCAACTATGGCGTTCCAGAAAAGACAGCCAGCTGTTTGCAGGATGTTAATTATTACTGCAAAAGTCAAATTAGAGGAAGAAAGATAATCAAACCAGCTCCTGCGTTGTAGTTTAATATCTCAGAATTTACTGCAAACAATATATCGCGTGTATTAAGTACATATCAAGAATTTGGCGGATACTTGCTTGATCTGATTAATATGGACTTGATTATCCAAATCAAGAAAGCATGGTTTGTGCTAACCAATCAAGACAACCATAATAAACAAAAAGTTGGATCCCTGGCTGAAGATGCACGCACATGGACAGATTTATATGCCAAAACCTCAAGAGTTCGCTAGTACTCTTTCGTACAAATGAACAAAATTATTAAGAAAAGACATCTAAACATTTAACCCCCCCCCCCCCCAAGCCCCCACCCCACCCCAATATTTTTGTAGACAAGAAAAGTAAATTCATTAATTAAAATCACACAAGCGCAGCAAGCGAAGCCATGGCAATAGCACCGCAAGTAAAAGCTAGAATTTGATTCTGGCAAATTCCCCCACAAACAGGTGCCAGCATAGCGCACTCCACAGTAACTGACTGACTTCAACAACATTAAGAGTTAATGTGCCCTCCAAAAAAAACAAAAAGCACCACAAGTAAAAGCTAGCATTTGATTCGTGCAAATTCCCCCACAAACAGGTGCCAGCATAGCACACTCCACAGTAACTGACTGACTTCAACAACATTAAGAGTTAATGTGCCCTCCAACAAAAACAAAAATCTGCTGAGAAGATTAATTAGAATATTGTTAACATAGAAAGATCCAATTTATTGTAAATATGGGAAAATGATCCTTATAACTGCAAATAGGAATTACTTTCCTTCCCTTTTAGGATTACTAGGAAAAACTATTTAAACTCCGGAAATGCTTGAGGGAATAATCAAGCCGTTCATTCCCCAAAAATTCTTATTTTCTTTTGTATGCATGGTATCATTTGGCAGATAGTCTTACAAAGTCAGTCCATCATTCCAGATTCGAGTATATTTATTGCAAGTTAGGAACATACAATATGCGCACTCCTACTTGATGGAGAGTGTTAAGAATTAGGAAATTGTTAATATGGAAAGAGCTCATTCCTAGTAAATACGGAAAAAGAATACTTATAATAATGAAATTAGGATTTAGAATATCTTGATCAAAAAAAGGAATTACTTCACTTTCCTTTTATGATTACTTTTCTTTCAATTTTAGGATTACTTGTAAACACAATTTAATCGCCAATAAGGCAACAATAAAACCATTTATTCCCCAAATTTTCTTCTCTTTTTTCTTTATTGTCTCCAAGTAGTATCTTGAGCCCAACATAACTATCTCTCTCTTCACCCCTCCTTCCTCAATTTTACTTTGCCCTAATTCCTTCACCCCTTCCAACCTCTCATCTGCACCCAACTCATTCATAAGCTCTTGGAACTTTTACCCTCACAAAACTTCTCTCTTCGACACCCTTATGTCCTTTTTCAGTACTTTTAACTTCTTTGCGAGCGGGACTGTGACTGGTATCCCATTCCACCCGTCTGCCACTCAATCTCCAAAGTCCATAACCTCAAACCACATATTTTCAAATCTGAAAGGAGCTTGTATGCTTCTTCCTCTACTACCATCAAGCATGATGGACAAATGGTTCGAGATTAGCTTCAGCAGGGCAATCTTTAGAATGTTCAGAACCATTTTTTCGGTTGACACGAAGAATTTGTCAAATCTTGACCTTGATATTGAGTCCTCAGCACTGGCCCATGAGAAACTAGCCCCTGTCTAAAGAAAATGATTATCAATGAATCCTGAGAACTCCTCCGTTGTCTTTGACACCATACTGCACCACATCCTTTACTTCTTGAACCTAACAATATTGAAGCGCCCAACACCCACGGAATAACAAATTCCACTACAGAGGAGGATATCCCAAAACCTCCCCTGCGAGCCATCGCCACCGGCCTATCCCTCTTTCCTCATGTAACTCTCATACACATAGTGTTACCTCTCCTTCATTAGACTCCACTGACGTCCTTTTCCTCCTCATCCTCTTGTCCCCTTTCCCATCATCGCTGACTATTCTAAACTCTTGTTCTATGTCAATTAAAAGTTAAATTGACTCTCGAAAAGCGAAAAGTGTCACATAAATTAGGACGGAGGGAGTACTATTTATATATATTTTACTTATTTTTTACTTTTATTTTTATTTGGTATAATGATGGCATCAATTGAGCTTACATGGAGATTCATATATAGCCATGGAGATTATTCACATTGCTACTTGATCATTTCTATCATTAACATCAATGAATTAGGTGAACGTATGGAAAGAGCGGGATTGAACCCTGTGCAAACAAAAGCCTATATAGCAATTCAAATGCTAGGCCTTACTGAACCTAATGTCTAAATATAGAAAGTATCCTGCAGAGAAGTCCAGGTGCAAGCAGGGTGACGTATCCAAACCATACATCGTAATGAAACTAGAAAAAAGACTAAGCAAATGCTCTTGGAATCCTTACATACATTGCTACTTGATACATTTCGATCATTAACATCAATGAATTAGGTGAAAATGCAGAAAGAGCAGGATTTGAACCCTCTGTAAACAAAAGCCTTTGTCAATATTAGAATCTAGATGATTAAATTATTCCACAAATTTGATTGGTTGATACGAGTTGATTTTCTGTTAAGATAAAGTGATGAAACAATAGCCAGTCCAATGGCTGCTCAGCGGCTGCAATAGCTATAGAAAAAAAGAAAATGTCTCCTTTTAATTTATTTTCATTTTTTAAAACTGGTAACTTTGTGTTATAAAAAATAAAAATAAAAAGAATCAGAAAATGTTACAAAATTTATATTAACCACATTCAATGTAAGTTCAATAGCAATTGAAATGCCATGCCTTAACTCCGGACCTAATGTCTAAATGTCTAAATCCTAGATATGTCTCTATAGCAAGTATCCTCTGGAAAAGTCCAGGTGCAAGCAAGGTGAACCCAGTACCACCCTTCGGTCCCGTTTGGCCATGTATAATTTTCACTTGTTTCTGGAATAATAATCCGGAAAACTGTTTGAACATAGAATTGTTACAATTTTCCAGAACTCAACTTCTTTCTGGAATACGAAAAACTCCAAAAAGTTGTTTTCACAATTTTCACTCCACAATCACTCACAAAAATCCAATAACAACTCCAAGTAGTATTCATGTCCAAATACAAGTCCAATTTCCAAATACCATTTTCAAATTTGAAAACAAATACTCCCTCCATTCCAATTTATGTGAAGCTCTTCCGTTTTCAGTCGGTCCAAAAAGAATGACAACTTTCTATATTTAGCAATAATATAACTCTAAAATTCTCGTCTTACCCTTAATGAAATGACTGACTTATAGCCATACATATATCTAAGGTTTTTTATACCACAAATTTCAAAAGTCTTCCAACGGTGCCACATAAATTGGGACGGAGGGAATACTACTTGTTTCCAAATTTCACAATTCTTATGTCCAAACGACCCCAACAACAACAGCAGCCTACCCAGTGAAATCCCACAAAGTGGGGTCTAGGGAGGGTAGAATGTATGCAGACCTTACCCCAACCTTCAGGTTGTTTCTGGTAGACCCTCGGTACAAGAACAAGCAATTCACAATTGTTATGTGGAAACAGCCACTTAATACAATTGAGGGGAGAAAAATGAAATGAGAGAAAAAGCTTATACCAAAATAAAGTCAGGAATCTCAATGTAAGACCACAAGATTGCAAAAAAAAAAAAAAATATCCCTCTATTTCTTAAACTCCGTGCCCAATTAAACTAACACAACAGGAGGGAGTACTATTTTTTTTTCCCAAAATTTCACAATTGTTATGTGGAAACACCAAGTTAATATAATTGAGAGGAGAAAAATGAAATGAGAGAAAAAGCTTATACCAAAATGAAGTCAGGAATCTCAATCTAAGACCACAAGATTGCAAAAAAAAAAAAAAAATATCCCTCTGTTTCTTATACTCCGTGCCCAGTTAAACTAACACAACAGGAGGGAGTACTATTTTTTTTTTCCCAAAATTTCACAATTGTTATGTGGAAACAACCACTTAATATAATTGAGAGGAGAAAAATGAAATGAGTGTAAAAGCTTATACCAAAATGAAGTCACGAATCTCAATGTAAGACCACGAGATTCAAAAAAATATCTCTTTATTTCTTAAACTCCGTGCCCAGTTAAACTAACACAACAGGAGGGAGTACTATTTTTTTTTTTCCCAAAATTCCACAGTTGTTATGTGGAAACACCAACTTAATATAATTGAGAGGAGAAAAATGAAATGAGTGTAAAAGCTTATACCAAAATAAAGTCAGGAATCTCAATGTAAGACCACGAGATTCAAAAAAAATATCTCTTTGCTTCTTAAACTCCGTGCCCAGTTAAACTGAAAAAACAGAGGCAGTACTATTTTTTTCCAAAATTTCACAATTGTTATGTGGAAACAGCTACTTAATACAATTGAGAGGAGAAAAATGAAATGAGAAAAAATGCTTATACCAAAATGAAGTCACGAATCTCAATGTAAGACCACGAGATTCAAAAAAAAAAAAAAAATATCTCTTTATTTCTTAAAAAACTAACACAACAGGAGGAGTACTATTTTTTTTTCCCAAAATTCCACAATTGTTATGTGGAAACAC
Source organism: Lycium ferocissimum (assembly GCF_029784015.1). Lineage (NCBI taxonomy): Eukaryota > Viridiplantae > Streptophyta > Magnoliopsida > Solanales > Solanaceae > Lycium > Lycium ferocissimum. Next base: position 66,372,385 of record NC_081344.1, read on the forward strand.
CAACTTAATATAATTGAGAGGAGAAAAATGAAATGAGAAAAAAAAGCTTATACCAAAATGAAGTCAGGAATCTCAATGTAAGACCACGAGATTCAAAATAAATATCCCTCTATTTCTTAAACTCCGTGCCCAGTTAAACTAAGACAACCGGAGGAACTACTATTTTTTTTTTTCTAATATTTCACAATTGAGGAAATATAGTTGAGAGGAGAAAAATGAAATGAGAGAAAAAGCTTATATACCAAAATGAAGTCAGGAATCTGATTGAGAGGAGTATCACGTTGAACAGGAGGGAGAGGCTCGATTGTAAGGTGTCCACTGTGTCCAGTAAACCCTATTCTATATGATAATTCTTTTCCTACTACTATCCGATCCATTGTCTCTCACTAATTAATGCTTCTTTCTTCACTTTCAGTTTTGATTCTTCAACATGTTCCAAAACAACCGTATTAATATCTCCAGCGATATTCCGCCGGGAAATTGTGCCGTCTTGCCGGCGATAAGGCGGGATGTTAAATTTCTATTTAGTTTTTTGCTTACCTTGTTTTGGACCTAAATATTTAACATTTTTGCCTAGTACTCCCTCCGAATCAAAAAAGAAAGTGTTCACCTGCCTTTTTTTTTTTTAATTGGGTCATGAAAAAAGTGTCCACTTGAATAATTAATTTTATATTTTTAAATTTGCTCCTATTAAATGTTATGTAATTAAATTTTAATATCTATTTAATTAAAGATAGAATTAAATTTTAAATGACTCTACATATTTAATAATTTAAAAGTAGTATATATAAATTTATATATTTTTTAGTTTTCTTATACAAAACATAACGATATATTACAAAACGTGAGTTTTTCATATATTTTTCGTTTTTTTTATTTTTTTTTCCAGAAAATATATATATTTTTTATAAAAAAAATATTTTTTTTTAAAAAAATATTTTTATTTTTTAAAAAAAATAATTTTTATATATATTTTTAAATATTAATTTTTTTATTTTTTTTTGACAAGGCTTAAAAAAATTACAATTTGCATATTGACCTTAGTCGTGTATGAAAGTTGTATGAAATGTGTATGTGTGAGCAAAATTTTTAATATAATTTTCATATACAAAATTTGGGTCTTTAATTTTTGTTTTTCACCTAAAAATTTATGTTTCGAGTTCTTAGAATTTTTCAAACAAAAAATTTATATACAAACAATGTGAATGAAATTCTAAGTCTTGATTAAGATATACACATTTCATACCATTCTCATGCATAAAATTTTAAGCTAATGTTTAAGCCTTGATCAAGATATACACATTTCATACGTTCTTCATACAAAAATTTGAGTTTTTAAGCCTTGAATCCAAATATTTTCATACACAAAAATTTGAATTATTTTAAGTCTTGAATGTTGTATCAAAGTTATATCAATGTTGTTGTAGTTTGAATTTTACGAAATCTAACATGAACTTTATACATGAAAATGTGAGCGAAATTTTAAGACATGAAGAATACAAATTTCATATTGTTTTCATACACACAATTTTGAGCGGATTTTTTAAGCCTTGAACGAGATATAACATTTCATACATTTTTCATACACTAAATTTTGAGCAAACTTTTTAAGTCTTGAAGATATAAAAATTTCAACAACTTTCATACATAAGTTTTTGAGCAAAAAAAAAAAATATTAATTTTTAAAAAAAAATAAAAAAAATTTAAAAAAAAAATTTTTTTAAAAAAAATAAAAAAATATTTTTTTAAAAAATGATTTTTAAAAAATAAAAAATAATTTAAAAATATATATATTTTTTTTAAATATAAAGATGTTTTGTATAGGATTTGTAATGTTATGTTTTGTAAATATAAAATTGTCACACGCCGTAAATATTTTCCTTAAGATGTATATATATGTCAAAAAAACTATAATTTAAGGGGTCTTTTGGTATGTTGGACAAGGAATAAAAATTGGACAATTTGCACGGTTGACCTTAGTCGGGGTGGTCTGTAAGTTTTGTCCCTTAAATTGCTGGTCTTTAATTTTTGTTTTTCACTTAAAAATTTATGGGTTTGGAGTTCTAGTCTCCACTCAATTAAAAATTTTAAAAAGATTGATAAGGTAGAGTTTGGATTAGTAAGGCAGAATTTGCCTCCAAAACTCTACCTTATAAGCCAGCTATCTTAAGGTAGAGTTTGAATCCAAAACTTTGTGTTGCGAATTCAAAATTTTATCTTGTGAATTATTTTTTTTTATGTTTGACTGAAGGTGGGTTTGAATCCTGAACCCATAAATTTTTAACGCGAAGGGAAAATTAAAGACCAATAATTTGAGGGCCAAAAATTAAAGACTAGTGCCTTTAAAGGGAAATCCACGCAAAAAAATGAAAAAAAAAAAAATTGGTACTGTCCCTGTGAGATGGTGAAATAATAATACTGAGATTAATTATTTCTTGATAACATAATGAAAATTACAAAGATACCTTTGAGTAGTGAGTTCGACGCTAAATAAGCTGGAGGGTATTTATGTAAATAAGCTTCTTCCTCTTACAATTATGCGGTTAATGTTGGAAGTGTTTTCCTTTGGTCCTTACTATTTACTCCATCTGTCTCAATCTATATACACACTTTTTGTAGTCAGATCCAAAAAAAGACACGTTTCTTTATTTGGCAATAATTTAACTTCAAACTTCACATTTTATGCTTAACGAGATGATTTATAACCACACAAATATTTTTGACTTGTTTTAAACCATAAGATTCAAAAATTAAACCAAAGATTCAAAAATCTTCCTTTATTTCTTAAATTCCATGCCCAGTCAAACTACATCATATAAATTGAGATGGAGGGAATAGCAATTTTTCCTAATATAGTTTAAGGGATCGTTTGGTAACTTTTTGTGATGCTTGAGCAAAACTTAGTGATTTTGGTAAATACAATAAAAGTTGAGTGACCATTTAACTCTCTGTCCTAATTTAAGTATCTTAATTAGTTTGACCAAAGACAAAGTTTAAGGAATAAAATGAATGTTTTGGATTTTGTGGTCCTAAATTAAAGATGTGTGCAGTGTACCAAAATGTCATTTGAATCTTGTGGTTTGAAAGTTGTCATGTAGGGTATTTGAATTGTCACTTACAAATATAGAATTAAAGAGACACTCCTTTTGGGACAGACCAAAAAGAAAAATAAGACACTTAGAGGTCGTTTGGTATATGTAAGAATAAGCTGAATAAGGGTACTAGTAATGCTGGAACTAGTTATTCTTGCATTATTTATGTTAATATTATTTCTTATTCATTGTTTGATTTGGTATATTAAAAATAACATGTATTGCATAATTTCTTTTAAAAAAAAAATGTGTTTACAAAAATACTCTCCACATTCTTTGACTTTGTACAGTTCCTTTGCAATGGCTAGTTGTTTCACTCTCTCTTCAATGACTATTTTATCCAAACAATTTTATTGCAATGTCCGTTCACCCTCTATATAATTTGAGGTGGAGCTTCTAGTGAATGAAAGTGAAAGGATCTATTATCGGTCCTAAAATAAAATTTTCTCGACAGGGCAAATATTAGATTAAATAAAATCTAGATCCAACTATTCCTTTTATGTAATACGATTATATCAAGCATGAAAATTTAAATATAGTTTATATATATGGAAAAAAAATATTATTTGACAGAGAAAACATCACATTAAATTTTTTCCAACTTAATAATTGGAAAAGGTTTTGGAGACTTCAGGGCCGATTGTGTTTTTAGTCATGCATAAGCATGTATCAAAAACCCTTGATCTTTGAAACGATATGTTTTTCATCTGGAATTACAAAAATAAAAAATCATTTTATACTTCTGTGCTTTTTATTTTGGTGAACAATAATCATCTCTTAGATCGAAAGAATAAGATTCTTGAATAACAAGGTAACCCTTGCTAAAAGTACTCTTAGGCCTCATTTGTTTGCACTTAATGGTGGTCTTAATCTAAATGGTTCAGACCTCAACCCATTAAGTGCATTTATTTATTTTATTTTAAAACCTCTTAATATATCTGAATGGGTCTGATTCGGTCAAATTTGTGAAAGTGTCTTAATACCATTCAGACATTAAAAAATTTCCTTTTTTTTTTCTCGCCCTAGTTCTTTCAGCAAAGGAAATTCACGTCTTCTTCAACGCTTCTCTTCAAATCTTCTTCTACCTATCTCTTAATTTTAACAATTGACTTTTATGATTCTTCTCCAATAATCTTTTTCTTTAGAGAAAGTTTGGTATTTTTTAATTTTTACTTCATTCCAATTGTCTTTTACATTGAGAAATATTATTTTGATAGCAGCTAAAGATTCAGAGGATTCCTCTTCGAAAGATGAAGCCCTAATATTAAAATAAAAAAAAATCTATTGAATCTGTGAGAGGGGACACTGGAATGGCACAATCTTATGGGGATGTGAATTAAGAATCAGATCAGGGTTACATTATTTCTCAAGCAGCCATTGTATTTCACTGATCAACTAAGCACAAATAAGTAATTATTAATAAGAGTTTTCTAATATTTGTTGCTATAATATTTAATTACTTTTTATATAAATGATATTGTTTGTCATGTATAAATATAAATAAATTATACATTCGGATGTTGAAAAACAAAAAATCTTAATCATTCAGTGTTCAGATCTAAATACAACATCTTAATATTCAGATGTGTATTCAGATTCAGAAGTCTTAATCTTAATGAAAACAAATGCACTCTTATTCTTTTTCATTACACATGCGCTCACCGACGCTTGCATGCTTATGAATGTGTAAACTATTTAAATGCAGAAACTATTTTTTATCTTTATTTTCTTTTGCAGTTAATCACAAAAAAAAAAAATTATATTTTGATTTACTAATATACTATTTACATTATGGTAATCTCCAAATTCTGGCAGAAAAAAGTAAAGGAAGGAGAATGAATAATGATCATGTTTGAATTAAAGTAAGGGAAATAAACTCCATCCATTACCTCATATATTGTATTATTATTGTTATGCTAACTATGGATATTTCATACATTAGAGTCTCCGTGACAACAACAACTAGGAATTTTGTTATGAAATTCACATTTTCCATATTCAAAATCTTGCCATAAACATTCAATGTTGCATTGCCCCTCTGTAAACTTAGGTGTACACTGCTTGAGCAAAATGGCTTTGCTCCATCATTTGAGGCACCTATTATACACACACAAAAATGATTTAAATTAATAACAGAAAAAATAATTAACACGCAAAAGTAAACAAACAAGTATGTTAAGGGATCTTATGAGATTTACCAAGAGAATTTGATGCAGTTGAAAATGGAACAAGTAAGAGAAAGAAGACAATTAAAAATTTGGGGAATGTTATAAAATAATAAAACAAGAACAAAAATATTGTAGAGAAAGAGAAAAGAGAGAAGATATCTTTATTTCTCTTGAGGGATTGATTTACAATTAAGGAGAACCTCTATATTTATAGGGAAAAAGTAACTTGATTTCAAAGTCACTAACCCTAATATTTCTCCTAAAGATAGGCATTCATAATAATAAATAATATTTATAACACTCCCTCTTGGATGTCTGTTTGATAGATAATATGCCTCGTTAAAACCTTACTAGAAAAAACTCAGTGGAAAAAATTCTAGTGAAGGAAAAAGAGTACACATTTCTAATAATACGCCATTTGATTGCCTCATTAAAAACCTTACAAGGAAAAACCCAGTGGGACAAAAACCTTAAAAGGGAAAAGAGTACAACGCGTATTAACTCTCCCTGATGAGAACTTCAATCCAAAAACTTGAATCTTCACATCTCAATCTTGTGCACCATCTTCTCGAAAGTTTCAGTTGGTAGAGATTTGGTGAATAAATCAGTCATATTATCACTCGAGCAAATCTCTTGCACGTTGATATCACCATTCTTCTGGAGCTCGTGTGTGAAGAACAACTTTGGTGAAACTTGCCTTGTGCTTTTATGAATCCTCTCTTTGGTTGGGCTATGTATGCTGCTGCATCTTTAGTCTTTGGATAGAGTTGCATTGGTATATAATATTATTGAAATCACTCCAAGTGCATTTCTGACTTATTTTATAAACAGATGTTACCTTTATATGATTTGATTGTCATATAGAACAACATCGTATGACTATAATCCCTCATAGTCATAGCAAAATATATAAATGCATTAATTGCATAAAGATATGGCACTTCAGGATTCTGCAAGTTTCTCATTTCAACTTCTTTCAACAGATAATATGCTGCTTTTGAGAACTCTTCAAGAGTTTCAATAATATTCAAGTAATTAACTTGCACCAACAATATGACAGATTTTGATTTTCACAGAGACGTAAGGATAAATAGAGTCATTTGTGACCTTAGTCAGTAAATATTCATTAAGGTGATAAAATCGCATTCACCTTGCTTAATTCATATAAGAATTATGAACAAATTTCTACAACATGTATATGCTTCAGACATTTAAAATTCTTCAGGAATTTTCATATAATTTTGTCAAATAATGGATATAGGCTGTGACAACATCTATTTCTATTTAAATATGTGACATCTTACACAAGTGTACGGACGGCGGAGTCCCGATAAGCTTTACGCTTACCAAGATGTGTCATTTCACTTGATAATAATTTCTACATTAACATGCTTTAATAGACGTAAAATTTAGATCCTCACAATCTTTTACAATATTGCGCTATATTGTACCAAAGATATCATCGACGATATATCATTTGTATCGGTTCGCAATGTGACATAACTTATTGAGATCTCATCACTTTCAATATTTTAGGTACCTAAACCTCTCATGAGGTTTCATGAAGTGTTATGTCGTGTGCTCTTCAAGAGCACATTGCCTTCTTATTATGACCATTTTGATCATTTGTGTCACGCCCCGAACCATGGCACCGAAACACGGCACTCGTGCCTTACTGCATGTGACCGAGCGAACCACATGGCTTGCTGAATCATCATAAGGCATAACATGAGCGGAATATAACGTAAATGCATGATGAGCCTTTATAAAACGTAATAAGTCATAATACTTAATAAAAATATTTGTTTAAACATGAGTGCGGAAATAACATGAATGAGCCAAAAATGGCTATACGACTCTGAAAGTCTGACATAACATAACTGACTTGTCTAGTCTATGAAACCTGTCTCATGAGTCTAACCAGAAAACATGCTTGCTGGGATAAGGCCCCCAGCATACCTTAGATGCATAACTAATTATAAAACAAAGAGTTGACTAAACCCCGAATGAGATGGGGCTCGCGATAAGGCCGATATAAGTGTTGTCCCTGCGAGCATATACGTCGTCCTGTAAATTAGTACTTGCATCGTGAAATGCAGGCCCCCGGGCAATAGAAAGGGGACGTTAGCACATTGAATGTACTGGTATGTAAAGCAACTGAATGAAATAACATGGGACATAAGGTAATAAAGATAAAAACGTGAAACCGAAACCTGGTTATGAGCATGAACATGAATACATATATAATATAAAGCATGAGTAAAAATATCATAAGTAGGGAGAGCAATAACTTATAAGCGATCCATGGTACGGTGCTTGCGTCCCGCCGACGGAGACACTCGATCCTTGCCGGGAACATGAGATTTAATAAAATATGAAAGGATCCGGTCATTGTGAGAGATCGTCGGGACATGGGTGGAGCGATCCTCATCCTACGGTGGCTACGTAGTTTCGGGCTATCTGAAGCCTTCCTCGGTAATTAAAGCAACTCCCAAAATCATAAACATGTAAAATAAGTGGCACTTGTCGCCCATGGTTTTCATGAATATAACTTGCTTGTTCATGGATATCATAAATTATAACTTGCTTGCAGGAACTTGTAAAACATGTATAGTATTTTCTTGAAAATAGCATAATATATCATAAACTAGCATGCATGAACCCATGGAATGAGATATATGGATTTTTCATAGATTACGGACAGATTCTTAATAATCATAAAGAAATATTAAGAACTCAATGATGGAATTATAACAATTCATACATAATATAATCATAGACATGGACCTAGGGTTATCATGAGCATGGTATAGAAACCTAGTTTTAGTAGAGAATCATAATTTATGGATTATGAGGCGTGGGAAGAAACAATGACATTCCCACACGTAGATAGTAACTCATACATACCTTAGTCGCTCCAAAACTTGAATTAAAGACTTGAGCTTTGAAGAGGATTTCCAAAATCTTGAATTCTTGAACCTTGAGATGGGTTTTCTTGAAAACCCTATGTTAAGAATGATGGATTCTTGCTTAATGATCATGAACGTATGTTGGAATCGACTTGGATTGCATGGAATAGGCTTACCTTAAAGTTTCTTGAAGGTTGGGAGAGAAGAGCTTAGTCCTTAGGGCTTGAGAGACTTCTTTAGGGTTCTTTACCTCAGAAAAATTGGTTTAAAACAAAGTGGGAATGAATATAGCGAAATTTGGCTCTTAAAACATCGTGGTCGGTGCGCGGTCACGCAGCTGGAGGTTACTTCGCGCAGGTGATCGCGCGAAAGGCCGAACTCCTGCAGGTGCGCGATCGCGCGGCCTTGTAGCTTCGCGTAGTAAAACGGGTATAACTTCTAGCACGAGCTCGTTTGAGCTCCATAATATATGGTTCGAAAAGGTATTTCAAAGGCCTACAACTTTCATGTTTTGAGTTTTCTCAAATTCCTAACGTCACTACCCAAAAACGCCATAAGTACAACTGTCTCGTACTTAGACGAATTTAGAAGGCCTTAAGAACTTCACTTTTTGGTTTGACTTCAAAACGACTGTTTATCACCCGAATGGATTCATATAGCTAAAATATGATCTTTATAATAGTTTCATACGTTCACATCTAACTCGGATTTATGGGATATTACCGATATGATTTAGTATGAAAGTACGAGGTGTTACAATTTGCTCCTCTCCCCTTTCAATGGTTATTTCATTTGGAACCGATTGATCTGCCATGCTTCATGCATGTTGTATACTTTGTCCTTCAGGAACATTAATACTAATAGGAGCATTTTGGAGCTGAAATATGAAACTAGTTTTGGGTCAGCAAATGCTTCTAGCATTTAACTTGAATTACTTTTTGAATGAGGATCATACTAATGATAATTCACAACATATTTCCTAGCTACTTATTCTCTCCCCCCTTATGTTAGAAAAACTAACATATATCCCATCTTCTTTGGGGGAATCCATCTTTGTGCATCATGGTAGATTAATTAATCATATACCACACAGAAAAAAATTGTTGGATGGAAATATATGGTTCCTAACCACAGACGATTGTGAGGAGAGAATTTATCATAATTTATTGGTTTGAAGCATACAAGTTGATGTTGTATACAATACATCATATCTTAGACCAGCATATGAAGCTTTGTTCTCATAAGCAATGGTTTAGCTACTTATCGGAGGCATTCAACGCCAAACCAAATTTTGATATAAACCAACATTAACAAGATGAATTATCAGATTACATAATCTGAAAATTGTGCTCTCAACTCAATTATTTTGAGCGAAGTAACTTTGCATATGTCAAACTCATGGGGTTGACAATAAACACACATGTGACCGTCTTATCGATGCATCTATTTAAGACATCACATAATAGGTGAACGGGCCCATATTCACCTATTATATTTTTTTTTCTTCAGAATTTAGGGAATTCAATCCCAATATTAGCCAATATAATTAACTTATCATGAGAACAAGCAACAAAGATAAATTCTTAAAGAATCTTCTAGTTCTTCAATATATGTCAAATATTCAATCATCTTTGAATCGGGATGGCCGAACCGCTCATGCCGACTAATAAAATTATTTGTACTAGTAAACTTTAAGTTTACCATGCCATGTGCTATTTGTTTTAGTAAACTTAAGTTTACTATGACATGAATTATTTTTTAGCAATAAACTTCCTCGTTTCTATCAACATGTGATTTCATCATGGTTATATTGTAGTATACGTTGGAAAATAAGGCGTGTAACCTTTCACATAGATATTTATTACCCACCATGATTTTGTAGATATTTGATCATCCCATCATTAATAGCTACAATATGATAGTCATTAACTTTAGCAAACTTCGGGTTTACTACTTGTATTTCGATTATAACAACTTTTGAGATAGGATGAATGCCATAATAATAAATAAACTCTTTAGGAGCTTTCAATTTTTTTCATAATCGGATATTTTGGACACTGCGGTGTCATGATTCTTCTATATAAACAATTAGGTTCTTGGACCTTGATTATTACTTTTGTACTACCAAATATTGCTTAGACAACTGCGTGTCTAGAAAGAGAATTTGATTAGATATTTATGATGTCACGAAAGAAAACGGTAAGCGAGTGGACATTTAGAAATAATAAATTCATAATTGAATTTTAATCTGAACTTACTTTGAGAGTTATCCATATCTTCAAATGAAATGACGTACGCAAAGTAAAATAAATACACATTAAATAGTAGTACTATTAGAAAGTACAAAGTAAAAACTAAGTAATATAACAGACCAATGGTTATATTCTAATGAGAACGAATATAGACATGTGATATCAAATGGACTAATGAATATAGTACAGTTTACACGCACACATGCAAAATATTCTTTGGTGGATATACACCATAAACACATAGTGATAGCCATAAAATAAAAAATGCACGAGACTATAAATGTCACGGCCGGGCTACGGGCCATGACGGAGTATCCGGGAGCAGAACCACCCAACACCACACGTATTGCTACTCTCGCTCTCATTCATATCTTATACTCATAACCATAGAAAACTATTAACATTTGAAACATATTTATTTTTATAAACATAAGCCCTTCGTTTAGCAAAACGATATATATATATATATATATATATATATATATAAATACACACGAAAACGCGTGAGACCATACTACCCACACACCCGTATCTACGAGCCTGCTAGAGTGCTAGATATATGGACGGGACAGACCCCGTCGTGCACAAAAATACACAAAATCTTGTCTCAAATAGCACCTCCGGAATAAGGGAGGGCTCCGTGAATCTGGCGATAGCTCTGCGGATCCGCACCCTCTCCTGTCTACCGTGGGGAGCGTAGACAGCGGCGTCCGAAAAGGACGTCGGTGAACATTGTACTAAGTATGTAAGGCATAAAAACAATAATAAGTCATCAATGAAATAAGAGGCATCAAATGAGGAGCGATACATCAGAATCGACCGAATCATAAAAGAAATAATACATGCGGACTAACTCTCGCCGTCATCATCATGTTATATATGCGCGCGTATAAGCGCCGGACCACATGCACGGTGTGATAATCAATAATATCAGCCCGTGTCCAGGCCTCCCGCGTCTGGGGTACCATCTCATGCTGCCCACTAGTGGTGCTACCCATGCCATATAGACACGGTGTTATTATCCTCATCCGTTAGCCACCCACTACGCCCAGCGTAGTGGTGCTGCCCATGCCATTTGACCATGGTGTATAGCTGCCCGCCTTGGCGGTGATTGCCCGGCCTTATAGGCGCGGTGTGATATCATCATATGCTCATTATAACATGCTCGTCGTGGTGTATCATAAAATCATATACGTGTCACAATACATGCGTACAGAGACTCATAGATAATCGTACTTTATCGGGGTGACATAAGGTCGTGAACCCGACTTCATTATGGAGCATTCGTAAAGCATTATGCCTCACCTTGAAGGAACAAGCATAAGGTGAGTGTATATGAAAAAAGCACCAATAACTATACTTAGATTCGGCGACTTCGTGGGCGTGACATTTCTCGCTGGGACTCTTAGATTTAACTCATCATCATCAATTATCGTACTTGTGCCTTGTCTCTCTTTTTATCTTACACGTGTCGTCTCGACATAGTCAGACTCATCGTCATCACTATCGTACTATAATATATCTCTTATCTTTCTCTCGTGGCTATTCATGAACATAGCTCTTAGTTCTTCGAATTTGTGGAGATTCGCGAGAAGGAGGAAAAATCATGCCTTGGAAGGAAAGAGACTAACATCATAATGATGGGTCTATCAACAATGAATAACAGCAAGGAATCGTACAAAGGTCATTAGCTTGAAGAAATCTTGCATCATAAGTCTTAGGATCTCTAGACTTGGGCTCATCATCATATTTATAACATACCTCTTAACTTCATCTCATGAGAGCTCTTTATAACGTAGACTCATCATTCCGATACATACACGTATAGAGAGGTCATAGAAAGATAGGAGAATTCATACCATAGAGTCATGCCTTAGAAAGAAAGGACTAGCCTCACATACCTTTGTCGTTTAACTATTCTATCGCTGGCTCGTTCTCCTTTAATGCTTGCGTCTTTACCTTCAAGAGAGTTCGTATTGTCATTAGCTACGTAATTACAAGAACGCGCTTCTTAAGGCTAAAGAAAATTGGACAGCGTTTTTTGTTTATACTACTTTCCGCCATATTCCATATCAACTCCCAACATTCATAACAACAATCACAATATCGCTAGCAACAATCGTCATTCATTTACATTATTCACATTTCACAATTCTACTCCAATTCTCCAAAATCATGACCAAAGTCTATTATCGCGTACTTTCACATACAATACTTATTTCATGTTCTAAATATCATTTATAACGTATTTATAATCTCAACGTATTCATTTTTCATGATTCACTCCAACTACTATTCCACAATGACATTATTCACCCAATTTAAGACCCATTTTCTATACTCTTCTACCATCCATGTGTTTCAACTTATTAACACTTCAAACAACGTAGAAAGATCATAAAACTTACCTTAAATGATAGAGGAATAAGCCTTGGATGACAATTCACCTTTTTCCACCAAAACCCTATCTTTCCTTTCTTGAGATTTCTTGAGTTGAATGTCTTTAATGAGGTTTCCTTCACTTGATTTCTTGTTGTTGATCCTTGATTTCCTTGGTTTTCTTGTGGATGAAATATATGGAAGGTTCTAGAGGTCTTGAGAATGTTGAAGAAAAGTGTGGAAATGAAATAAATGAAATGGGAGCATCATTATATAATTGAACTAAGTTCAGCCCGTCGGGACTTCCACGGTCCGTGGATCATGGTGTTGGCCGTGAAACTGGTCGTGGTTCACGACCAGCCAGTCAACATTTCTGCTGGCAGTTCCACGGACCCATCCACGGTCCGTGGAATATTATATGGGCCGTGGAACATGGTCGTGGAACTCACAGTTCCGCCGATGTTGTCCCGTCATTTCGTTTGATCTCCAATCCTTATAGAACCTTCTTAACACTTGTTTATCACTTCATTAGCAATCTAAGGGACGTTATAACTCTTCTCCAACACATCCTTAAGACATCATTAGCTCAATACTCGTAGTTTGCCCAACACACTCAACTTATAACCCGCTTTCCTTAACAACTTTCTTTTCTTAACTCGAATGTCTTTGGAAATCTTAATTGGGACCATTTAAGACTATTTCTCACTTGTACAAGCCTCGTATACATCATGTCCCTCGGGAGTCTATTCACTTTACGCTAAGGGGAAATTCCCCAAGTGTAACAATAAAACTTATAAAGAAATGGTTTAAGATATATTTCACACCTTTCCTCCCATAATTTCGTAATGGTCTAATTAACAAAGTGATGGACACTTCCACGTCATATACTTAAAGTTTCAAGTCCTTGTTTTCATCAAATAGAATTACATCCATCTTGATAAATTTTCATCAATATGATAAAAAATAATGACTAATTAATAAATCCTACTAGGATACAATAATTCACTTTTCTAACTTTAAAAGATTTGCATACATATAGTACTTTTTAAAGAGAATCATTTTATGATGTATCGAAGACTTAATATAATAATATTAATTTAATGAAATTGGGTAGTGACCCATATCTCCTTATACCAGAACAAAGGATGAAAATACATAAATTATTATGGTTCTTATTAATGTATCTAGTGCCTATGTGGTTTAGGCTCAATCCAAAACAACAGTACGTACTACTCGTGGTTTACACGTATCTTAATATTCAACAAACAAATAATAGTTGTGCACTTGGTTTTGACATATTATTAAGAATATGCACTACATGACATATTGGTGTACTTCCTCGAGGGAAAAATATATAAATTGTTATTTCCTTCCGGAAAATTAAAAACATACAGTAGAAAACACTCAACAAGATCTACCATCTTTTGCCTTAAAATAAAATTGACCAAGATGTTTCTATGTATGACAAATACGTGCAACAATGACTTTATACCACAAAATAACATTTATATTCTTTGTTATTTTATCTCTTCAGGAGGTGTTGTGGTATTTCTTCATTCACTTCGGGGAATGAACCTGGTCACTTAGATGCGCTTTATACAGAATTTTCAATAGCTCTTTTTTTTTCCAACCACAAGAAGATATTGCTTCATATATCTTACAACTTCTTTCTGCTTCAGGAGAAAATTTCAAAGTTTTACTTCTTAAGGAGTAATGCAAAGTTTAACCACTCGAGAGTAAATTTAGAAGTTCTACCAACTTCGGGGGTAAATTTAAGAGTTCACTACTTCAGGAGCAAATTTCAAAGTCTTACTACTTCGGGAGTAAACTTCAGATTTACTACTCCACGTGTAAATTTTAGAGTCTTACTACTACGGGACTAAACTTCAGATTTACTACGAGTAAGAAAATTCAAAATATTTCTTCTCAATTATTCTACCTCTTTTGGAGGTGAGTCATGATATCTTCACAACCAAGTACATGTTCGTATTTGTAGGCTTTACAATATTGTCACATTCATTTCAGAGAATGAATATGTATTTGTAAGTTGTTTCACTCACTTCAGGGAATGGAACCAAATCACATGGACTTGCCTGAACCACATCAAAATTACAGTAACTTACAACTTTTTCTTATGATGTTGCTACTTCAGGAGCAAATCGAGGCATGCGTATAATTTTTTTTTAATACATCTTTAATTGTAATCAATATAAAATTATTATCACTTCTGGTGATTATGAGCATAAATAAATTTAGTCTAATGAGACTTAGAATTTATCGTCACTTCTGGTGATCGATCATATATTTCCTTTCACAGTATGTTCTTTAGGGACGAGTGAACCAATTAGGTTCCTCAAATCCAATGTACAAAATTAAATACGTTACTAGCAAGTAATGATAAATTTATTAACCAAGAACAATCATAAGCTCATATTACCTAACCTGCGTTGGCCACCTCAACCATTTGCCACATAGTAATATAACTTAATAAAGCCACATATCTCATGAAAGATTGTAATCATACCTTGCACTGGACCATTCACCTCTACAAAAGGATTTATCTTTCTTTCTCACTTGATTTTCAGTAACATCAAGCTCTCAAATACTTAGTATTATTATTGACCAAACTCCAATAAAAGATTAGAGACTCGTGCTGATAACGTGTTATAAAATAATAAAACAAGAACAAAAATATTGTAGAGAAAGAGAAAAGAAAAGAGATATCTTTATTTCTCTTGAGGGATTGATTTACAATGAAGGAGAACCTCTATATTTATACAAAAAAAGTGACTTGATCCCAAAATCACTAACCCTAATATTTCTCCAAAAGATAGACATCCATAATAATAAATAATATTTATAATAGGGAACTCCATTTGAGGCTTATTCTTTGTTGGTATATTATATGCTTAGAGTATTAAGCTTAGTGCAAAGAATAGAGACAAACACACAGCTATTTATAAAGGGTAAAATAAGTAAAAAATCTACAATTCTTTTGTACAAAAGGAAGGAGATTCTCGGAAAAAAGGTTAGCAATTTATTAGGGGGTACCCCTTTGGAATATAATTTTTTTTCACAAGAGGAGGGTTATTAATCAACCATTTTGAGACTAATACCATTTTAAGAAAAAATTAGCAATTATTTCGGAGGAAAACACTTATTATAATCATTTTTTAGAGGAAATTTCACAAGCAAAATAGTTTGTTGGCTATTTACAAGGCAAAACTACAGTTTGTATAATTACATTTCGTAGCTATTGTTCATTTGTATTTTTAGCTTGTATCACCTATATTCATTCGTGCTAAATGGTTGTATCAACGAATACAACTTGTATCTGCTCGCTTGTATTTGTTTGCTTGTAGTTGTATCTGTTCTCTTGGAGTTGTATACGTTCACTTGGAGCCGTATACGTTCGCTTGGAGCTATATCTATTCAACACATACAATTTTGCGAGATTCACTATATTGGCACATACAACACACTTCAATATACTTACAATCATCACCCCAGAAATATCACACATCAATACGACATGCATACAAAAATACATTTTATATACATAAAATATACACTTGTATTTTTGAGTATATGCACCATGTATTTATCAGAAATGGGCTTTTGATACATGTATGTACCATTTATGCACGTTGTTGGAGGTATACATCCTTTTGTTTTGACTGTATTTCAGTGAATTTATCATTGTTGATACATGAATACGGTTGAACTCATAAATACAAGTATGCTTTTTATATTGGATGTATATATTCCTTTGTTTTGGTTGTACTTCAGTGAATGTATAATTGTTATTGTTTATATAGGGGTATGGATGAACTCATGAATACAAGTATGTTTTTAGTATATACAGTCTCCTCCATCACATCGCCACCAATCGTGATTTTTGATCGAGCTTCGACATCAACACTGGCAAAAAGTAGTACAGGGGATTATATCTAGTGAATTGCCTCATTTTCTAAATAACAACAACGAAGGTCTAAGCATCACCCTTGCTGCTACAAAGTCTCCCTCATATCTGCAATATAGTTGTTCCAAAGTCTCCCTCATATATGCAATTTAGTTGTTCAGCAATATTGCATCCCCAATTTATAAACAATTACAAGACTAGTTCAACTGGATCTAATGGAGGGGAGGCGGTACGTTTTGTGATTTGTCACAGTGGAAATCGGTGTTTCGGGTGCGGTTGATTTTTAACAAAAGAAAAAGAGGAAAGGAGTCTCAACAGTTGAAGGAACGACTGACCCAACAATTAAGAAAATGAAACCCAGCTCTTGTTTTAGGAATTTGCTATAAAACTCAAATGGTAGCTACAAATGATTTTTTTAAAAGTATATTAATGTATGGTAAATATAGTGTATAAGTTAGTTACAACATGTAATATTTTCGTTTAAAGAAGTAGGGCATTTAAGAATCGACTTCACCAATTTTGTAACACCAGATGTTTCATTTTGACTCTTTGAGTGCTTGACTATCTTTTGAACCTGTACATAAAGCTTATTATGTTCACAAACCCACTTTTTGGGTCATTTAAGTTGCAGACTCGCAAGAACATATCCGACGAATTAAACATGATGAAATTCATGATCATTACATTTGGACCTAACATATAAAATGAATTGATAAATTCATTTGCATGTGAAATTAAGAATAAAATTATTGCAAAAGTTATAGAAACAAAGTATTTTTCTTTTTTCTTTTTATTTCCCACCCTTTATCCGGTACCCGCATTAGAGCTCGACTATATCCGGATTCACACAGTGGTAAGGCCCATTTACGGGGGAAGGGCTCCCTACTAATGATTCCATACCCAGGGCTCGAACGTGAGACCTCTGGTTAAGGGAGGAGCAACCCCATCCATTGAACCACATCCTTTGGTGGTAGAAACAAAGTATTTTTTATCATACTTGATTGCAACCAGATGCTAGTCATCAAGAACAAATGTCTTTTATACTGCATAGTATGAACATTTCAGCAACTCCAATAAAAATTACTGAATATTTTTTAGAATTTCTAAAAGTGGATGATACAAGTGGAAAAGGTCTTTTTGTAGTTATTGTAGTGAAATAATTGGACTTGATATTGATAATTTAAGAGGGAAAAGATATGATAATGGATCAAATATGAAGGGAAAACACCAAGAAGTGCAAAAAAGACTTCTAGATATAAATCTTAGATCGTTTTATACTCCATGTGGTTGTCATAATCTAAATTTAGTACTTTGTGATATTGCTAATTCTTGCACAAAATCTATATTATTTTTGGAGTGGTACAACGTGTATGTACACAATTTTCTTTGTCCACTAAATGACGGAAAGTCTTAAAAGATAGTGCAATCATTGCCACAAAACACGACGTGGAAGTCATATTGAAAGTATTAAAGCCATAAGATTTCAAGCTCCACAAATAAAAGATGCTTTACTTAAATTAATAGAAGTTAGTGAGGATCCAAAAACTAAAAATGAAGCTAATTGTTTAGCAACATATGAACTTGAACATTTTGAGTTTTTATTAGGAATGACTATTTTGCATGATATATTGTTTGCCGTTAAGTTAGCCAACAAATCTTTACAATCAAAAGATATGCATATTGATGTTGACATAGATCAACTAAGAGGTCTGATTTCTTTATTTCAAAACAAAGAGAGAAAGGATTTGTAACTGCTATGGTTTCTGCTAAAGAAATTGCATCTGAGATGAATATTTAGCCTAAGTTTCGTAGTAAATTAACTTGTATTATATAGAAAGAAACAATTTGATGAGAATGTTGATAATGAAATCAAATGTCTCTTGAGGAATCCTTTACAGTTGATTCCTTTTTATACATAGTAGACCAAGCCCTTTCTTCACTTCAAAATAGATTTGAATAATTTACGGCTTATGAAAATAATTTGTTTTATATTTAGTGGTAAAAAAATTGAGATCTCTAGATGATGAGAATTTAAAAAGACATTGCCTTAACCTTGAATGTTCTTTAAAATATAATAATCCCTCTGATATTGATGGTTTAGATTTATTTTCCGAATTAAAAGTGTTAATTAAGGTGATAGTACAAGTAGATGATGATACTTTAATCGATGTATTCAATCAGATAAAAAAAACTTGAATCTTTTCCAAATGCTTATATTGCCGATAGAATAATGTTAACAGTTGCCTCAGCGGAAAGAAGTTTTTCAAAACTAAAATTGACAAAATCCTACTGAAGATCAACCTTGTCCCAAAAGAGATTAAATGGATTAGATTTATTATCTATTGAACAAGAATTATTTGGGGAAATCAACTATAAGACGATTATTCATGGTTTTACAGCTTAAAAAGCTAGAAAAATAAATTTTAAATAAACTATATATTATATAACTTTTTCTTTAAATAAAAATATTAAGGCCTCTCATCGAAGTTTGTTTTTAGGCCACTAATCGTGTTGAGCTGCCCCTGATATCGTGTTATGAAAAAAATAAATTGCTACACATACACATACAACAGGTTCTGACAAAAAAAAGTTCTATGCTATACGCTTCTTGGTATATTTGGCTAAATAATTTGCATACTATTATTCCTAATCAATGAGATCTCCAAAAGTAAAGTAAAGAACACTTCCCTTTATTTTAATATCTGAAGAAAATAAAAACCACCATAAGGAGAAAATGGTGACTGGAACATAAAACCTAAAGTCGTAGCTATATAAATCTCTAAAATCTATGACTTACTAGAAATTAAAATAAATTGTAGTAGCTAACACCATTTTTCATCAATTTGTCTTCGAGCTTAGCCTCTTTATCCTTCATTACACTGATATGATTTGTGACATCAAGCCTCTCTCTCCTTGTATCATATCCTTGATTTTCTTGCACCTCGAGGTTTTTAATGTAGTTTGTTCCCCGTTGTATATGTTCTCTCACCACTTCCAACTCATTCTTCATAGACGAGTTCCTCTCGTTGTTGTCCATTCTTGCTCTTGATATATATGTCAAATTTGAACCACCTGCTGCAATATGTAACATAATTAAATAGATTAATTAAAAACTAAATCAAGATACTAGAGATGGTAAACAAGAGAATTTGTCGCATCTCAACTACGTTAACAGTTTGTTTACTTTTTCCTACGTCAAAGAATATTGATTTTGTGCATGAACTACTACGAAACTCATTGTATAAACAAAAATAAAGAACAAATAAAGAAGAGCAACATATTGCTGAATTCTTAAGAAAAGCAAAAATTAAGAGATCAACACTAAGTAAAAAGGAAATTAACTTACGTTATGTAAAAGAGAGCACTTAATTCCTTGCATGCATATACTCTATTTTGTTTATATAGATGCCAGTGCTTCAATTCTTTCCTTATTTTTTTCTTTTCTGTTTTAATCGTACCAATTGAAAATATTATTAAAAATAAAAATTACCATATATTAGACTAGGAAAACATATATACGGATTAAAAGGCAGCAAGCAAGGTAGACACTTGGAAATATAATTTAGGAAAAGTTAAGTGTAAGGAAGCGAAAATAAAAGGAATTTTTTTCACGAAATAAGGAATTAATAATGATATATGAGAAGACTTTTTTTTTTTTTTCGTTCGAACTGTTTTCTTTTTAATTCAAATTCAAATCTTATGCTATAGTACCAACGATTTGAGAAAAGGCCTTAAAGGTATCTTTTCTTAAATGTTTAAAAAATTGTTTATTACAGTATAATTTTTTCCCCTTGATTTGCTTTAAAATAAAGAACGAAACAAACCAAAAATAAATAAATAAAAGAAACAAGAAGTACTCTCTGCCCGTATGTTATTTCCTTAATTCATTTATCAATTTTTCATTTTCTTTGTCCACTCTTTTCTTGGAGTTGACTTTTCCTAAATTTTCCAATGTTTCCCTAGGCGGTTTTCTTTCACTTGGTAGCTTCTCTTTCAAAATAGTAATTCTTATTTTTAGTAATGTTTACAGCTACTTGGCACGAGTAATAGAAGAAAAAATAAGGAAAAAACTCATTGGTGTCTATTATGGACCGCGTTTATTCGGGTTTTCAAATACCAAATAAAATCAATTGTGTCTTTTTAATAAATCAAACCAAACAAACAAAAATCGGGTTTTTCAACTTTGGGTTTTTTTGGTTTTTCAGTTTTTTCGTTAAGTCTTGGTACAACACATATAACTTGTGCTTCAATATTTTTTTATTCCTATTAAGATACAACTATCTAATTAAGGTATTTTTTGAGAACATAACTTAAAATGTGAAGAGTGATGACATTGCACTAAAATATTCAATAAAAAATATAATGAAATCGCATAAACAAAAATATTTCTAATTAATAAGCCATAATAAAATGATGAAACCTAAAAGTGCTAAGTCATACTAAAATAAGTACAAGTAATAAGTATCAATTACATGACTAAATATTAAAGAGAAAAATAAAATAAAGTTATGTATTTTCACAGTCTAAACCAATGTAAAACTAAAGAATAAACATCCAACGTTATTGTCATTCGAAGTGTTTGAATTGAGTTTATTTTAAGTATTAGATTGATTTAGTTTTGGTTTGGGCTCTATTTGAGTTACTAACACATATTTTTGCACGGATTTCCCTTCAAACGCATGTCTTTAATTTTTGCCCCTCATACCGGTGGTCTTTAATTGTGCCCCTGATTCTTATTTAATGAAAAATACAGATATGTTTCACTCGACATAAGTTCTGTAACATTTTCATCTTCTGAAACTGAACTTTTGTCTCGCCCGATCGGCACAAGTTCGGTAGGAATTAAGTTATATGGCATAGGTTATGTAGCATTTTTCAGATTATGTTGAGTGTTGAAAGTTTTTACCTTTTCCGGCATAACTTGTGTGGATGTGATACATATGCCGAAGCTAAATGGTAACTATGTCGAGCGAAATTAAACTTATGCCTCTTTCAAACTATGTCGAATGTTGAAAGTTTTATCTTATTCGGCATAACATGTTGGATGTTATGATACATATGCCGAAGCTAAATGCTAACTATGCCGACCGAAATTTAATTTATGCCGCACCAAAAGTGTTGAAGGGCAAAAATTAAAGACCACAAATTTGAAGGGCCAATTTAAAGACCACTTCGAAATAAGGGCATTTGTGTGAAAAACCCTTACTAATATCTATGAGCAATAAAATTTATTGGACCATTCAAAATTCTAAGTCAAAGCTTAAAATAATATGTTAAAAGACAAAAACTACGAAATCTTTTAAGAAATATTTATAAATTACATTACAAATAAATATTTTTATGTATTAGATATTTTTAAAAATTATATACATGTAATGTCAGGTTGGTTTGGTTCGGTTTGACTATTTTTTTAGTTTCAACCAAATCAAACCATTTATGACCGGGTTCTTTTTTTCAATGCTAAATCAAGTTAAACTCAATCACTAATCGGATTTTTTTTTCTCGATTTGACTTGAATTATCAATTTGGTACGGTTTGTCGGTCATACGCATGCAGTAATTAAGGCGCCTCTTTGACACACACTAAGTTAGGCTTCATAACAATGTAAGCTTCTTTTCACTTTGAGTTGATTTCTCACTTCTTTAATTTGTTTTTTTTTCTTCTTATGACTAAGAAATAATTAATGTTGCTCTTATTTGTTCTTTAATTCCCTCCCCTTTTGTTAATTATGTGTTCTCTTACCTCTGAAAGTAGACGATCTTAGTAGCTCAGTTGGTTGGCTATTTAAATTTTCATCTTGTTAGTGAGGGTTCGATACCCACATTGTAAGCCCCTCCCTCATTTCTCCTTCTCCTACCCCTATGTAATAAAAGGCACTTTCTGCGACATTGTTTCTCTCTCCGGATTTCTGACAGAAAGTCTGCCTGAAGTTTACGTTTTTTCTAATAGTGAACTTATAATCTACTTTTACTATTTATGAGTTTTGGTTTAGCTCGTCATTTATTTTATTTAACTTTGTTCCTTTTGCATTAACAGTGTAGTTCGAGTTTGATACAAATAACAAAAGCAAGAATATCCTCAAAAACCAAAAAAATCGATGAGAAATTGCAGATGTTGGAATAGGTGAGAGTACAAATAAAAGATCAAACAGACAAAGCTAGACAACATGATACCAAGCCTCAATCGCTGCATGCATCTTAAAGGATCAAGAGGACAAGGTCGAGAGGCAATTGATGGAATACGGGGTTCCTGAAAGATAGATATAGAGCTATCTATATTTACTACCACTACTAAAAATCTTTGATTTACCTACGGAATTTACCGAGGGACGTCCATCGGTAACCGATTTACCGAGGGACGCCATCGGTACTAGGCTTGTGGGTAATTTGACCCTTGGTAAATAATACCGAGGGACAACAAACAAATACGATGGAGACCCTCACACATCCTCGGTACTTCCCTTCCCCCAATTCATGCAAAATTAAATATCGAGGAGGACCCTCGATACATGAAATATATATAATATTGATATATTATTTAATGAGGGACATACATCGGTATATTAATGTTAATTAAATTAAAATTTTAAATACAGAGGACAACCCTCGATAAATAAAATATTTAACAATTATATTTTCATTTCTTGAGAATGTCCATCGGTAAGCTAAATGAAAAGTACTTTGATATTTGAAAATAATGAGGGACGTCCTCGGCAACTCGAAAATCTGATATTTGCAATTACACTTATGTTGACATTCCCAGGACTTTCTGTCGGTAAGTCCTCATTATTTCTAGTATTATTTTGGCAAGCAATGCCTATTTTTCTACAAAAAAGACTCGCTATATTCTTATTCAATAGAAACTGAAACACAACCAATAATAGCCATCAAAACAATAATAAAAATACTCCAAAATAATTC